>NW_027332028.1:802106-926818 GCF_048418815.1 Hemitrygon akajei | reverse complement strand
AGCTTCACTCTGTGTCTGACCCCGGAGTGTGTGATGGGATGGTGTGGAGGGAGATTCACTGTGTGTCTGACCCCGGGAGTGTGTGATGGGACGGTGTGGAGGGAGATTCACTCTGTGTCTGACCCCGGGAGTGTGTGATGGGCTGGTGTGAAGTGAGATTCACTCTGTGTCTGACCCCGGGAGTCTGTGATGGGACGGTGTGGAGGGAGATTCACTCTGCGTCTGACCCTAAGAGTGTGTGATGGTACGGTCGGTGGAGGGAGATTCACTCTGTGTCTGACCCCCGGAGTGTGTGATGGGACGGGTGTGGAGGGAGATTCACTCTGTGTCTGACCCCGGGAGTGTGTGATGGGACGGTGTGGAGGGAGATTCACTCTGTGTCTGACCCCGGGAGTGTGCGATGGGACGGTGTGGAGGGAGTGGTGTGATGGGACGGAGTGGAGGGAGATTCACTCTGTGTCTGACCCCAGGAGTGTGTGATGGGACGGTGTATAGGGAGCTTCACTCTGTGTCTGACCCCGGGAGTGTGTGATGGGACGGTGTGGAGGGAGCGTCACTCTGTGTCTGACCCCGGGAGTGTGTGATGGGACGGTGTGGAGGGAGCTTCACTCTGTGTCTGACCCCGGGGAGTGTGTGATGGGACGGTGTGGCGGGAGATTCACTCTCTGTCCTGACCCCAGGAGTGTGTGATGGGACGGTTGTGGAGGGAGCTTCACTCTGTATCTGACCCCGGGAGTTGTGTGATGGGGACGGTGTGGAGGGAGCTTCACTCTGTGTCTGACCCCGGGAGTGAGTGATGGGACAATGTGGAGGGAGATTCACTGTGTGTCTGACCCTAAGAGTGTGTGATGGGATGGTGTGGAGGGAGATTCACTCTGTGTGTGACCCCGGGAGTGTGTGTGATGGGATGGTGTGGAGGGAGATTCAATCTGTCTGACACCGGGAGTGTGTGATGGGACGGTGTTGAGGGAGATTCACTCTCTGTCTGACCCCAGGAGTGTGTGATGGGACGGTGTGGAGGGAGCCTTCACTCTGTGTCTGACCCCGGGAGAGTGTGATGGGACGGTTTGGAGGGAGCTTCACTCTGTGTCTGACCCCGGGAGTGTGTGATGGGACGGTGTGGAGAGAGATTCACTCTGTGCCTGACCCCGGGGAGTGTGTGATGGGGACGGTGTGGAGAGAGATTCACTCTGTGTCTGACCCCGGGGAGTGAGTGATGGGACGGTGTGGGAGAGAGATTCACTCTGTGTCTGACCCCGGGAGTGAGTGATGGGACGGTGTTGAGGGAGATTCACTCCTCTGTCTGACCCCAGGAGTGTGTGATGGGGACGGTGTGGTGGAGGGAGCTTCACTCTGTGTCTGACCCCGGGAGTGTGTGATGGGACGGTGTGGAGGGAGCTTCACTCTGTGTCTGACCCCGGGTAGTGTGTGATGGGACGGTGTGGAGAGAGATTCACTCTGTGCCTGACCCCGGGAGTGTGTGATGGGACGGTGTGGAGAGAGAATTCACTCTGTGTCTGACCCCGGGATAGTGAGTGATGGGACGGTGTGGAGAGAGATTCACTCTGTGTCTGACCCGGGGAGTGAGTGATGGGACGGTGTGTGGAGAGAGATTCACTCTGTGTCTGACCCCTGGAGTGTGTGATGGGACAGTTTGGAGGGAGATTCACTCTATGTCTGACCCCGGGAGTGTGTGATGGGACTGTTGTGGAGAGAGATTCACTCTGTGTCTGACCCCGGGAGTGTGTGATGGGATGGTGCAGAGGGAGTGTGTGATGGGACGGTGTGTGAGAGAGATTCACTCTGTGTCTGACCCCGGGAGTGTGTGATTGGACGGTGTGGAGGGAGATTCACTCTGTGTCTGACCCCGGGAGTGTGTGATGGGACGGTGTGGAGGGAGATTCACTCTGTGTCTGAACCCGGAGCAAGTGTGCGATGTGGACGGTGTGGAGGGAGTGTGTGATGGGGACGGAAGTGGAGGGAGATTCACTCTGTGTCTGACCCCGGGGAGTGAGTGATGGGACGGTGTGGAGGGAGATTCACTCTGTGTCTGACCCCGGGAGTGTGCGATGGGACGGTTGTGGAGGGAGCTTCACTCTGTGTCTGACCTCGGGAGTGTGCGATGGGACGGTGTGTAGGGAGCTTCACTCTGTGTCTGACCCCGGGAGTGTGTGATGGGACGGTGTGGAGGGAGATTCACTCTGTGTCTGACCCCGGGAGTGTGTGATGGGACGGTGTGGAGGGAGATTCACTCTGTGTCTGACCCCGGGAGTGTGCGATGGGACGGTGTGGAGGAAGTGTGTGATGGGACGGAGTGGAGGGAGATTCACTCTGTGTCTGACCCCGGGAGTGAGTGATGGGACGGTGTGGAGGGAGATTCACTCTGTGTCTGACCCCGGGAGTGTGCGATGGGACGGTGTGGAGGGAGCTTCACTCTGTGTCTGACCTCGGGAGTGTGCGATGGGACGGTGTGGAGGGAGCTTCACTCTGTGTCTGACCCCGGGAGTGTGCGATGGGACGGTGTGGAGGGAGCTTCTCTCTGTGTCTGACCCCGGGAGTGTGCGATGGGACGGTGTGGAGGGAGCTTCACTCTGTGTCTGACCCCGGGAGTGTGCGATGGGACGGTGTGGAGGGAGCTTCACTCTGTGTCTGACCCCGGGAGTGTGCGATGGGACGGTGTGGAGGGAGCTTCACTCGGTGTCTGACCCCGGGAGTGTTCGATGGGACGGTGTGGAGGGAACTTCACGCTGTGTCTGACCCCGGGAGTGTGCGATGGGACGGTGTGGAGGGAACTTCACGCTGTGTCTGACCCCGGGAGTGTGTGATGGGACGGTGTGGAGGGAGATTCACTCTGTGTCTGACCCCGGGATTGTGTGATGGGATGGTGGGAAGTGAGATTCACTCTGTATCGAACCCCGGGAGTGTGTGATGGGACGGTGTGGAGGGAGCGTTACTCTGTGTCTGACCCCGGGAGTGTGTGATGGGACGGTGTGGAGGGAGCTTCACTCTGTGTCTGACCCCGGGAGTGTGTGATGGGACGGTGTGGCGGGAGATTCACTCTCTGTCTGACCCCAGGAGTGTGCGATGGGACGGTGTGGAGGGAGATTCACTCTGTGTCTGACCCCGGGAGTGTGCGATGGGACGGTGTGGAGGGAGATTCACTCTGTGTCTGACCCCGGGAGTGTGCGATGGGACTGTGTGCAGGGAGCTTCACTCTGTGTCTGACCCCGGGAGTGTGCGATGGGACGGTGTGGAGGGAGATTCACTCTGTGTCTGACCCCGGGAGTGTGTGATGGGACGGTGTGGAGGGAGATTCACTCTGTGTCTGACCCCGGGAGTGTGTGATGGGACGGTGTGGAGGGAGATTCACTCTGTGTCTGACCCCGGGAGTGTGTGATGGGACGGTGTGGAGGGAGATTCACTCTGTGTCTGACCCCGGGAGTGTGTGATGGGACGGTGTGGAGGGAGATTCACTCTGTGTCTGACCCCAGGAGTGTGTGATGGGACGGTGTGGAGGGAGATTCACTCTGTGTCTGACCCCGGGAGTGTGTGATGGGACGGTGTGGAGGGAGATTCACTCTGTGTCTGACCCTGGGAGTGTGCGATGGGACGGTGTGGAGGGAGTGTGTGATGGGACGGAGTGGAGGGAGATTCACTCTGTGTCTGACCCCGGGATGTGAGTGATGGGACGGTGTGGAGGGAGATTCACTCTGTGTCTGACCTCGGGAGTGTGCGATGGGACGGTGTGGAGGGAGCTTCACTCTGTGTCTGACCCCGGGAGTGTGCGATGGGACGGTGTGGAGGGAGCTTCACTCTGTGTCTGACCCCGGGAGTGTGCGATGGGACGGTGTGGAGGGAGCTTCACTCTGTGTCTGACCTCGGGAGTGTGCGATGGGACGGTGTGGAGGGAGCTTCACTCTGTGTCTGACCCCGGGAGTGTGCGATGGGACGGTGTGGAGGGAGCTTCACTCTGTGTCTGACCCCGGGAGTGTGCGATGGGACGGTGTGGAGGGAGCTTCACTCTGTGTCTGACCCCGGGAGTGTGCGATGGGACGGTGTGGAGGGAGCTTCACTCTGTGTCTGACCCCGGGAGTGTGCGATGGGACGGTGTGGAGGGAGCTTCACTCGGTGTCTGACCCCGGGAGTGTGCGATGGGACGGTGTGGAGGGAACTTCACGCTGTGTCTGACCCCGGGAGTGTGCGATGGGACGGTGTGGAGTGAGATTCACTCTGTGTCTGACCCCGGGAGTGAGTGATGGGACGGTGTGGAGAGAGATACACTCTGTGTCTGACCCCTGGAGTGTGTGATGGGACAGTGTGGAGGGAGATTCACTCTATGTCTGACCCCTGGAGTGTGTGATGGGACGGTGTGGAGGGAGATTCACTCTGTGTCTGACCTCGGGAGTGTGTGATGGGACGGTGTGGAGGGAGATTCACTCTGTGTCTGACCCCGGGAGTGAGTGATGGGACGGTGTGGAGAGAGATACACTCTGTGTCTGACCCCTGGAGTGTGTGATGGGGCAGTGTGGAGGGAGATTCAGTCTATGTCTGACCCCGGGAGTGTGTGATGGGACGGTGTGGAGGGAGATTCACTCTGTGTCTGACCCCGGGAGTGTGTGATGGGACGGTGTGGAGAGAGATTCACTCTGTGCCTGACCCCGGGAGTGTGTGATGGGATGGTGTGGAGAGAGATTCACTCTGTGTCTGACCCCGGGAGTGAGTGATGGGACGGTGTGGAGAGAGATTCACTCTGTGGCTGACCCCTGGAGTGTGTGATGGGACAGTGTGGAGGGAGATTCACTCTATGTCTGACCCCGGGAGTGTGTGATGGGACTGTGTGGAGAGAGATTCACTCTGTGTCTGACCCCGGGAGTGTGTGATGGGATGGTGCAGAGGGAGTGTGTGATGGGACGGTGTGGAGAGAGTTTCACTCTGTGTCTGACCCCGGGAGAGTGTGATGGGATGGTGCGGAGGGAGTGTGTGATGGGACGGTGTGGAGGGAGATTCACTCTGTGTCTGAACCCGGGAGCGTGTGATGGGACGGTGTGGAGGGAGATTCACTCTGTGTCTGACCCCGGGAGCGTGTGATGGGACGATGGGGAGGGAG
Source organism: Hemitrygon akajei (assembly GCF_048418815.1). Lineage (NCBI taxonomy): Eukaryota > Metazoa > Chordata > Chondrichthyes > Myliobatiformes > Dasyatidae > Hemitrygon > Hemitrygon akajei. The sequence goes on along the minus strand of NW_027332028.1, from coordinate 921,711 downwards.
CTTCACTCTGTGTCTGACCCCGGGAATGTGTGAGGGGACGGGTGTGGAGGGAGATTCATTCTGTGTCTGACCCCGGGAGCATGTGATGGGACGGTGTGGAGGGAGATTCACTCTCTGTCTGACCCCAGGAGTGTGTGATGGGACGGTGTGAAGGGAGATTCACTGTGTGTCTGACCCTAAGAGTGTGTGATGGGACGGTGTGGAGGGAGATTCACTCTGTGTCTGACCCCGGGATTGTGTGATGGGATGGTGTGAAGTGAGATTCACTCTGTGTCTGACCCCGGGAGTGTGTGATGGGACGGTGTGGAGGGAGCTTCACTCTGTATCTGGCCCCGGCAGTGTGTGATGGGACGGTGTGGGGGGAGCTTCACTCTGTGTCTGACCCCGGGAGTGTGTGATGGGATGGTGTGGAGGGAGATTCACTGTGTGTCTGACCCCGGGAGTGTGTGATGGGACGGTGTGGAGGGAGATTCACTCTGTGTCTGACCCCGGGAGTGTGTGATGGGCTGGTGTGAAGTGAGATTCACTCTGTGTCTGACCCCGGGAGTCTGTGATGGGACGGTGTGGAGGGAGATTCACTCTGCGTCTGACCCAAAGAGTGTGTGATGGGACGGTGTGGAGGGAGATTCACTCTGTGTCTGACCCCGGGATTCTGTGATGGGATGGTGTGAAGTGAGATTCACTCTGTATCGAACCCCGGAGGTGTGTGATGGGACGGTGTGGAGGGAGCGTCACTCTGTGTCTGACCCCGGGAGTGTGTGATGGGACGGTGTGGAGGGAGCTTCACTCGGTGTCTGACCCCGGGAGTGTGTGATGTGACGGTGTGGCGGGAGATTCACTCTCTGTCTGACCCCAGGAGTGTGTGATGGGACGGTGTGGAGGGAGCTTCACTCTGTATCTGACCCCGGGAGTGTGTGATGGGACGGTGTGGAGGGAGATTCACTCTGTGTCTGACCCCGGGAGTGAGTGATGGGACAATGTGGAGGGAGATTCACTGTGTGTCTGACCCTAAGAGTGTGTGATGGGACGGTGTGGAGAGAGATACACTCTGTGTCTGACCCCTGGAGTGTGTGATGGGGCAGTGTGGAGGGAGATTCAGTCTATGTCTGACCCCGGGAGTGTGTGATGGGACGGTGTGGAGGGAGATTCACTCTGTGTCTGACCCCGGGAGTGTGTGATGGGACGGTGTGGAGAGAGATTCACTCTGTGCCTGACCCCGGGAGTGTGTGATGGGATGGTGTGGAGAGAGATTCACTCTGTGTCTGACCCCGGGAGTGAGTGATGGGACGGTGTGGAGGGAGATTCAATCTGTCTGACACCGGGAGTGTGTGATGGGACGGTGTTGAGGGAGATTCACTCTCTGTCTGACCCCAGGAGTGTGTGATGGGACGGTGTGGAGGGAGCTTCACTCTGTGTCTGACCCCGGGAGAGTGTGATGGGACGGTTTGGAGGGAGCTTCACTCTGTGTCTGACCCCGGGAGTGTGTGATGGGACGGTGTGGAGAGAGATTCACTCTGTGCCTGACCCCGGGAGTGTGTGATGGGACGGTGTGGAGAGAGATTCACTCTGTGTCTGACCCCGGGAGTGAGTGATGGGACGGTGTGGAGAGAGATTCACTCTGTGTCTGACCCCGGGAGTGAGTGATGGGACGGTGTTGAGGGAGATTCACTCTCTGTCTGACCCCAGGAGTGTGTGATGGGACGGTGTGGAGGGAGCTTCACTCTGTGTCTGACCCCGGGAGTGTGTGATGGGACGGTGTGGAGGGAGCTTCACTCTGTGTCTGACCCCGGGAGTGTGTGATGGGACGGTGTGGAGAGAGATTCACTCTGTGCCTGACCCCGGGAGTGTGTGATGGGACGGTGTGGAGAGAGATTCACTCTGTGTCTGACCCCGGGAGTGAGTGATGGGACGGTGTGGAGAGAGATTCACTCTGTGTCTGACCCCGGGAGTGAGTGATGGGACGGTGTGGAGAGAGATTCACTCTGTGTCTGACCCCTGGAGTGTGTGATGGGACAGTTTGGAGGGAGATTCACTCTATGTCTGACCCCGGGAGTGTGTGATGGGACTGTGTGGAGAGAGATTCACTCTGTGTCTGACCCCGGGAGTGTGTGATGGGATGGTGCAGAGGGAGTGTGTGATGGGACGGTGTGGAGAGAGATTCACTCTGTGTCTGACCCCGGGAGTGTGTGATGGGACGGTGTGGAGGGAGATTCACTCTGTGTCTGACCCCGGGAGTGTGTGATGGGACGGTGTGGAGGGAGATTCACTCTGTGTCTGACCCCGGGAGTGTGCGATGGGACGGTGTGGAGGGAGTGTGTGATGGGACGGAGTGGAGGGAGATTCACTCTGTGTCTGACCCCGGGAGTGAGTGATGGGACGGTGTGGAGGGAGATTCACTCTGTGTCTGACCCCGGGAGTGTGCGATGGGACGGTGTGGAGGGAGCTTCACTCTGTGTCTGACCTCGGGAGTGTGCGATGGGACGGTGTGTAGGGAGCTTCACTCTGTGTCTGACCCCGGGAGTGTGTGATGGGACGGTGTGGAGGGAGATTCACTCTGTGTCTGACCCCGGGAGTGTGTGATGGGACGGTGTGGAGGGAGATTCACTCTGTGTCTGACCCCGGGAGTGTGCGATGGGACGGTGTGGAGGAAGTGTGTGATGGGACGGAGTGGAGGGAGATTCACTCTGTGTCTGACCCCGGGAGTGAGTGATGGGACGGTGTGGAGGGAGATTCACTCTGTGTCTGACCCCGGGAGTGTGCGATGGGACGGTGTGGAGGGAGCTTCACTCTGTGTCTGACCTCGGGAGTGTGCGATGGGACGGTGTGGAGGGAGCTTCACTCTGTGTCTGACCCCGGGAGTGTGCGATGGGACGGTGTGGAGGGAGCTTCTCTCTGTGTCTGACCCCGGGAGTGTGCGATGGGACGGTGTGGAGGGAGCTTCACTCTGTGTCTGACCCCGGGAGTGTGCGATGGGACGGTGTGGAGGGAGCTTCACTCTGTGTCTGACCCCGGGAGTGTGCGATGGGACGGTGTGGAGGGAGCTTCACTCGGTGTCTGACCCCGGGAGTGTTCGATGGGACGGTGTGGAGGGAACTTCACGCTGTGTCTGACCCCGGGAGTGTGCGATGGGACGGTGTGGAGGGAACTTCACGCTGTGTCTGACCCCGGGAGTGTGTGATGGGACGGTGTGGAGGGAGATTCACTCTGTGTCTGACCCCGGGATTGTGTGATGGGATGGTGGGAAGTGAGATTCACTCTGTATCGAACCCCGGGAGTGTGTGATGGGACGGTGTGGAGGGAGCGTTACTCTGTGTCTGACCCCGGGAGTGTGTGATGGGACGGTGTGGAGGGAGCTTCACTCTGTGTCTGACCCCGGGAGTGTGTGATGGGACGGTGTGGCGGGAGATTCACTCTCTGTCTGACCCCAGGAGTGTGCGATGGGACGGTGTGGAGGGAGATTCACTCTGTGTCTGACCCCGGGAGTGTGCGATGGGACGGTGTGGAGGGAGATTCACTCTGTGTCTGACCCCGGGAGTGTGCGATGGGACTGTGTGCAGGGAGCTTCACTCTGTGTCTGACCCCGGGAGTGTGCGATGGGACGGTGTGGAGGGAGATTCACTCTGTGTCTGACCCCGGGAGTGTGTGATGGGACGGTGTGGAGGGAGATTCACTCTGTGTCTGACCCCGGGAGTGTGTGATGGGACGGTGTGGAGGGAGATTCACTCTGTGTCTGACCCCGGGAGTGTGTGATGGGACGGTGTGGAGGGAGATTCACTCTGTGTCTGACCCCGGGAGTGTGTGATGGGACGGTGTGGAGGGAGATTCACTCTGTGTCTGACCCCAGGAGTGTGTGATGGGACGGTGTGGAGGGAGATTCACTCTGTGTCTGACCCCGGGAGTGTGTGATGGGACGGTGTGGAGGGAGATTCACTCTGTGTCTGACCCTGGGAGTGTGCGATGGGACGGTGTGGAGGGAGTGTGTGATGGGACGGAGTGGAGGGAGATTCACTCTGTGTCTGACCCCGGGAGTGAGTGATGGGACGGTGTGGAGGGAGATTCACTCTGTGTCTGACCTCGGGAGTGTGCGATGGGACGGTGTGGAGGGAGCTTCACTCTGTGTCTGACCCCGGGAGTGTGCGATGGGACGGTGTGGAGGGAGCTTCACTCTGTGTCTGACCCCGGGAGTGTGCGATGGGACGGTGTGGAGGGAGCTTCACTCTGTGTCTGACCTCGGGAGTGTGCGATGGGACGGTGTGGAGGGAGCTTCACTCTGTGTCTGACCCCGGGAGTGTGCGATGGGACGGTGTGGAGGGAGCTTCACTCTGTGTCTGACCCCGGGAGTGTGCGATGGGACGGTGTGGAGGGAGCTTCACTCTGTGTCTGACCCCGGGAGTGTGCGATGGGACGGTGTGGAGGGAGCTTCACTCTGTGTCTGACCCCGGGAGTGTGCGATGGGACGGTGTGGAGGGAGCTTCACTCGGTGTCTGACCCCGGGAGTGTGCGATGGGACGGTGTGGAGGGAACTTCACGCTGTGTCTGACCCCGGGAGTGTGCGATGGGACGGTGTGGAGTGAGATTCACTCTGTGTCTGACCCCGGGAGTGAGTGATGGGACGGTGTGGAGAGAGATACACTCTGTGTCTGACCCCTGGAGTGTGTGATGGGACAGTGTGGAGGGAGATTCACTCTATGTCTGACCCCTGGAGTGTGTGATGGGACGGTGTGGAGGGAGATTCACTCTGTGTCTGACCTCGGGAGTGTGTGATGGGACGGTGTGGAGGGAGATTCACTCTGTGTCTGACCCCGGGAGTGAGTGATGGGACGGTGTGGAGAGAGATACACTCTGTGTCTGACCCCTGGAGTGTGTGATGGGGCAGTGTGGAGGGAGATTCAGTCTATGTCTGACCCCGGGAGTGTGTGATGGGACGGTGTGGAGGGAGATTCACTCTGTGTCTGACCCCGGGAGTGTGTGATGGGACGGTGTGGAGAGAGATTCACTCTGTGCCTGACCCCGGGAGTGTGTGATGGGATGGTGTGGAGAGAGATTCACTCTGTGTCTGACCCCGGGAGTGAGTGATGGGACGGTGTGGAGAGAGATTCACTCTGTGGCTGACCCCTGGAGTGTGTGATGGGACAGTGTGGAGGGAGATTCACTCTATGTCTGACCCCGGGAGTGTGTGATGGGACTGTGTGGAGAGAGATTCACTCTGTGTCTGACCCCGGGAGTGTGTGATGGGATGGTGCAGAGGGAGTGTGTGATGGGACGGTGTGGAGAGAGTTTCACTCTGTGTCTGACCCCGGGAGAGTGTGATGGGATGGTGCGGAGGGAGTGTGTGATGGGACGGTGTGGAGGGAGATTCACTCTGTGTCTGAACCCGGGAGCGTGTGATGGGACGGTGTGGAGGGAGATTCACTCTGTGTCTGACCCCGGGAGCGTGTGATGGGACGATGGGGAGGGAGCTTCACTCTGTGTCTGACCCCGGGAATGTGTGAGGGGACGGTGTGGAGGGAGATTCATTCTGTGTCTGACCCCGGGAGCATGTGATGGGACGGTGTGGAGGGAGATTCACTCTCTGTCTGACCCCAGGAGTGTGTGATGGGACGGTGTGAAGGGAGATTCACTGTGTGTCTGACCCTAAGAGTGTGTGATGGGACGGTGTGGAGGGAGATTCACTCTGTGTCTGACCCCGGGATTGTGTGATGGGATGGTGTGAAGTGAGATTCACTCTGTGTCTGACCCCGGGAGTGTGTGATGGGACGGTGTGGAGGGAGCTTCACTCTGTATCTGGCCCCGGCAGTGTGTGATGGGACGGTGTGGGGGGAGCTTCACTCTGTGTCTGACCCCGGGAGTGTGTGATGGGATGGTGTGGAGGGAGATTCACTGTGTGTCTGACCCCGGGAGTGTGTGATGGGACGGTGTGGAGGGAGATTCACTCTGTGTCTGACCCCGGGAGTGTGTGATGGGCTGGTGTGAAGTGAGATTCACTCTGTGTCTGACCCCGGGAGTCTGTGATGGGACGGTGTGGAGGGAGATTCACTCTGCGTCTGACCCAAAGAGTGTGTGATGGGACGGTGTGGAGGGAGATTCACTCTGTGTCTGACCCCGGGATTCTGTGATGGGATGGTGTGAAGTGAGATTCACTCTGTATCGAACCCCGGAGGTGTGTGATGGGACGGTGTGGAGGGAGCGTCACTCTGTGTCTGACCCCGGGAGTGTGTGATGGGACGGTGTGGAGGGAGCTTCACTCGGTGTCTGACCCCGGGAGTGTGTGATGTGACGGTGTGGCGGGAGATTCACTCTCTGTCTGACCCCAGGAGTGTGTGATGGGACGGTGTGGAGGGAGCTTCACTCTGTATCTGACCCCGGGAGTGTGTGATGGGACGGTGTGGAGGGAGATTCACTCTGTGTCTGACCCCGGGAGTGAGTGATGGGACAATGTGGAGGGAGATTCACTGTGTGTCTGACCCTAAGAGTGTGTGATGGGACGGTGTGGAGAGAGATACACTCTGTGTCTGACCCCTGGAGTGTGTGATGGGGCAGTGTGGAGGGAGATTCAGTCTATGTCTGACCCCGGGAGTGTGTGATGGGACGGTGTGGAGGGAGATTCACTCTGTGTCTGACCCCGGGAGTGTGTGATGGGACGGTGTGGAGAGAGATTCACTCTGTGCCTGACCCCGGGAGTGTGTGATGGGATGGTGTGGAGAGAGATTCACTCTGTGTCTGACCCCGGGAGTGAGTGATGGGACGGTGTGGAGAGAGATTCACTCTGTGGCTGACCCCTGGAGTGTGTGATGGGACAGTGTGGAGGGAGATTCACTCTATGTCTGACCCCGGGAGTGTGTGATGGGACTGTGTGGAGAGAGATTCACTCTGTGTCTGACCCCGGGAGTGTGTGATGGGATGGTGCAGAGGGAGTGTGTGATGGGACGGTGTGGAGAGAGTTTCACTCTGTGTCTGACCCCGGGAGAGTGTGATGGGATGGTGCGGAGGGAGTGTGTGATGGGACGGTGTGGAGGGAGATTCACTCTGTGTCTGAACCCGGGAGCGTGTGATGGGACGGTGTGGAGGGAGATTCACTCTGTGTCTGACCCCGGGAGCGTGTGATGGGACGATGGGGAGGGAGCTTCACTCTGTGTCTGACCCCGGGAATGTGTGAGGGGACGGTGTGGAGGGAGATTCATTCTGTGTCTGACCCCGGGAGCATGTGATGGGACGGTGTGGAGGGAGATTCACTCTCTGTCTGACCCCAGGAGTGTGTGATGGGACGGTGTGAAGGGAGATTCACTGTGTGTCTGACCCTAAGAGTGTGTGATGGGACGGTGTGGAGGGAGATTCACTCTGTGTCTGACCCCGGGATTGTGTGATGGGATGGTGTGAAGTGAGATTCACTCTGTGTCTGACCCCGGGAGTGTGTGATGGGACGGTGTGGAGGGAGCTTCACTCTGTATCTGGCCCCGGGAGTGTGTGATGGGACGGTGTGGGGGGAGCTTCACTCTGTGTCTGACCCCGGGAGTGTGTGATGGGATGGTGTGGAGGGAGATTCACTGTGTGTCTGACCCCGGGAGTGTGTGATGGGACGGTGTGGAGGGAGATTCACTCTGTGTCTGACCCCGGGAGTGTGTGATGGGCTGGTGTGAAGTGAGATTCACTCTGTGTCTGACCCCGGGAGTCTGTGATGGGACGGTGTGGAGGGAGATTCACTCTGCGTCTGACCCAAAGAGTGTGTGATGGGACGGTGTGGAGGGAGATTCACTCTGTGTCTGACCCCGGGATTGTGTGATGGGATGGTGTGAAGTGAGATTCACTCTGTATCGAACCCCGGGAGTGTGTGATGGGACGGTGTGGAGGGAGCGTCACTCTGTGTCTGACCCCGGGAGTGTGTGATGGGACGGTGTGGAGGGAGCTTCACTCGGTGTCTGACCCCGGGAGTGTGTGATGGGACGGTGTGGCGGGAGATTCACTCTCTGTCTGACCCCAGGAGTGTGTGATGGGACGGTGTGGAGGGAGCTTCACTCTGTATCTGACCCCGGGAGTGTGTGATGGGACGGTGTGGAGGGAGCTTCACTCTGTGTCTGACCCCGGGAGTGAGTGATGGGACAATGTGGAGGGAGATTCACTGTGTGTCTGACCCTAAGAGTGTGTGATGGGATGGTGTGGAGGGAGATTCACTCTGTGTGTGACCCCGGGAGTGTGTGTGATGGGACGGTGTGGAGGGAGATTCACTCTGTCTGACCCCGGGAATGTGTGATGGGATGGTGTGAACTGAGATTCACTCTGTGTCTGACACCGGGAGTGTGTGATGGGACGGTGTTGAGGGAGATTCACTCTCTGTCTGACCCCAGGAGTGTGTGATGGGACGGTGTGGAGGGAGCTTCACTCTGTGTCTGACCCCGGGAGTGTGTGATGGGACGGTGTGGAGGGAGCTTCACTCTGTGTCTGACCCCGGGAGTGTGTGATGGGACGGTGTGGAGAGAGATTCTCTCTGTGTCTGACCCCGGGAGTGAGTGATGGGACGGTGTGGAGAGAGATTCACTCTGTGTCTGACCCCGGGAGTGAGTGATGGGACGGTGTTGAGGGAGATTCACTCTCTGTCTGACCCCAGGAGTGTGTGATGGGACGGTGTGGAGGGAGCTTCACTCTGTGTCTGACCCCGGGAGTGTGTGATGGGACGGTGTGGAGGGAGCTTCACTCTGTGTCTGACCCCGGGAGTGTGTGATGGGACGGTGTGGAGAGAGATTCACTCTGTGCCTGACCCCGGGAGTGTGTGATGGGACGGTGTGGAGAGAGATTCACTCTGTGTCTGACCCCGGGAGTGAGTGATGGGACGGTGTGGAGAGAGATTCACTCTGTGTCTGACCCCGGGAGTGAGTGATGGGACGGTGTGGAGAGAGATTCACTCTGTGTCTGACCCCTGGAGTGTGTGATGGGACAGTTTGGAGGGAGATTCACTCTATGTCTGACCCCGGGAGTGTGTGATGGGACTGTGTGGAGAGAGATTCACTCTGTGTCTGACCCCGGGAGTGTGTGATGGGATGGTGCAGAGGGAGTGTGTGATGGGGACGGTGTGGAGAGAGATTCACTCTGTGTCTGACCCCGGGAGTGTGTGATGGGACGGTGTGGAGGGAGATTCACTCTGTGTCTGACCCCGGGAGTGTGTGACGGGACGGTGTGGAGGGAGATTCACTCTGTGTCTGACCCCGGGAGTGTGCGATGGGACGGTGTGTGTCTGACCCCGGGAGTGAGTGATGGGACGGTGTGGAGGGAGATTCACTCTGTGTCTGACCCCGGGAGTGTGCGATGGGACGGTGTGGAGGGAGATTCACTCTGTGTCTGACCCCGGGAGTGTGCGATGGGACGGTGTGGAGGAAGTGTGTGATGGGACGGAGTGGAGGGAGATTCACTCTGTGTCAGACCCCGGGAGTGAGTGATGGGACGGTGTGGAGGGAGATTCACTCTGTGTCTGACCCCGGGAGTGTGCGATGGGACGGTGTGGAGGGAGCTTCACTCTGTGTCTGACCTCGGGAGTGTGCGATGGGACGGTGTGGAGGGAGCTTCACTCTGTGTCTGACCCCGGGAGTGTGCGATGGGACGGTGTGGAGGGAGCTTCTCTCTGTGTCTGACCCCGGGAGTGTGCGATGGGACGGTGTGGAGGGAGCTTCACTCTGTGTCTGACCCCGGGAGTGTGCGATGGGACGGTGTGGAGGGAGCTTCACTCTGTGTCTGACCCCGGGAGTGTGCGATGGGACGGTGTGGAGGGAGCTTCACTCGGTGTCTGACCCCGGGAGTGTGCGATGGGACGGTGTGGAGGGAACTTCACGCTGTGTCTGACCCCGGGAGTGTGCGATGGGACGGTGTGGAGGGAACTTCACGCTGTGTCTGACCCCGGGAGTGTGTGATGGGACGGTGTGGAGGGAGATTCACTCTGTGTCTGACCCCGGGATTGTGTGATGGGATGGTGTGAAGTGAGATTCACTCTGTATCGAACCCCGGGAGTGTGTGATGGGACGGTGTGGAGGGAGCGTCACTCTGTGTCTGACCCCGGGAGTGTGTGATGGGACGGTGTGGAGGGAGCTTCACTCTGTGTCTGACCCCGGGAGTGTGTGATGGGACGGTGTGGCGGGAGATTCACTCTCTGTCTGACCCCAGGAGTGTGTGATGGGACGGTGTGGAGGGAGCTTCACTCTGTGTCTGACCCCGGGAGTGTGTGATGGGACGGTGTGGAGGGAGCTTCACTCTGTGTCTGACCCCGGGAGTGTGTGATGGGACGGTGTGGAGAGAGATTCACTCTGTGCCTGACCCCGGGAGTGTGTGATGGGACGGTGTGGAGAGAGATTCACTCTGTGTCTGACCCCGGGAGTGAGTGATGGGACGGTGTGGAGAGAGATTCACTCTGTGTCTGGCCCCGGGAGTGAGTGATGGGACGGTGTGGAGAGAGATTCACTCTGTGTCTGACCCCTGGAGTGTGTGATGGGACAGTTTGGAGGGAGATTCACTCTATGTCTGACCCCGGGAGTGTGTGATGGGACTGTGTGGAGAGAGATTCACTCTGTGTCTGACCCCGGGAGTGTGTGATGGGATGGTGCAGAGGGAGTGTGTGATGGGACGGTGTGGAGAGAGATTCACTCTGTGTCTGACCTCGGGAGTGTGTGATGGGACGGTGTGGAGGGAGATTCACTCTGTGTCTGACCCCGGGAGTGTGTGATGGGACGGTGTGGAGGGAGATTCACTCTGTGTCTGACCCCGGGAGTGTGCGATGGGACGGTGTGGAGGGAGTGTGTGATGGGACGGAGTGGAGGGAGATTCACTCTGTGTCTGACCCCGGGAGTGAGTGATGGGACGGTGTGGAGGGAGATTCACTCTGTGTCTGACCCCGGGAGTGTGCGATGGGACGGTGTGGAGGGAGCTTCACTCTGTGTCTGACCTCGGGAGTGTGCGATGGGACGGTGTGGAGGGAGCTTCACTCTGTGTCTGACCCCGGGAGTGTGTGATGGGACGGTGTGGAGGGAGATTCACTCTGTGTCTGACCCCGGGAGTGTGTGATGGGACGGTGTGGAGGGAGATTCACTCTGTGTCTGACCCCGGGAGTGTGCGATGGGACGGTGTGGAGGGAGTGTGTGATGGGACGGAGTGGAGGGAGATTCACTCTGTGTCTGACCCCGGGAGTGAGTGATGGGACGGTGTGGAGGGAGATTCACTCTGTGTCTGACCCCGGGAGTGTGCGATGGGACGGTGTGGAGGGAGCTTCACTCTGTGTCTGACCTCGGGAGTGTGCGATAGGACGGTGTGGAGGGAGCTTCACTCTGTGTCTGACCGCGGGAGTGTGCGATGGGACGGTGTGGAGGGAGCTTCACTCTGTGTCTGACCCCGGGAGTGTGCGATGGGACGGTGTGGAGGGACCTTCACTCTGTGTCTGACCCCGGGAGTGTGCGATGGGACGGTGTGGAGGGAGCTTCACTCGGTGTCTGACCCCGGGAGTGTGCGATGGGACGGTGTGGAGGGAACTTCACGCTGTGTCTGACCCCGGGAGTGTGCGATGGGACGGTGTGGAGTGAGATTCACTCTGTGTCTGACCCCGGGAGTGAGTGATGGGACGGTGTGGAGAGAGATACACTCTGTGTCTGACCCCTGGAGTGTGTGATGGGACAGTGTGGAGGGAGATTCACTCTATGTCTGACCCCTGGAGTGTGTGATGGGACGGTGTGGAGGGAGATTCACTCTGTGTCTGACCTCGGGAGTGTGTGATGGGACGGTGTGGAGGGAGATTCACTCTGTGTCTGACCCCTGGAGTGAGTGATGGGACGGTGTGGAGAGAGATACACTCTGTGTCTGACCCCTGGAGTGTGTGATGGGGCAGTGTGGAGGGAGATTCAGTCTATGTCTGACCCCGGGAGTGTGTGATGGGACGGTGTGGAGGGAGATTCACTCTGTGTCTGACCCCGGGAGTGTGTGATGGGACGGTGTGGAGAGAGATTCACTCTGTGCCTGACCCCGGGAGTGTGTGATGGGATGGTGTGGAGAGAGATTCACTCTGTGTCTGACCCCGGGAGTGAGTGATGGGACGGTGTGGAGAGAGATTCACTCTGTGGCTGACCCCTGGAGTGTGTGATGGGACAGTGTGGAGAGAGATTCACTCTATGTCTGACCCCGGGAGTGTGTGATGGGACTGTGTGGAGAGAGATTCACTCTGTGTCTGACCCCGGGAGTGTGTGATGGGATGGTGCAGAGGGAGTGTGTGATGGGACGGTGTGGAGAGAGTTTCACTCTGTGTCTGACCCCGGGAGAGTGTGATGGGATGGTGCGGAGGGAGTGTGTGATGGGACGGTGTGGAGGGAGATTCACTCTGTGTCTGAACCCGGGAGCGTGTGATGGGACGGTGTGGAGGGAGATTCACTCTGTGTCTGACCCCGGGAGCGTGTGATGGGACGATGGGGAGGGAGCTTCACTCTGTGTCTGACCCCGGGAATGTGTGAGGGGACGGTGTGGAGGGAGATTCATTCTGTGTCTGACCCCGGGAGCATGTGATGGGACGGTGTGGAGGGAGATTCACTCTCTGTCTGACCCCAGGAGTGTGTGATGGGACGGTGTGAAGGGAGATTCACTGTGTGTCTGACCCTAAGAGTGTGTGATGGGACGGTGTGGAGGGAGATTCACTCTGTGTCTGACCCCGGGATTGTGTGATGGGATGGTGTGAAGTGAGATTCACTCTGTGTCTGACCCCGGGAGTGTGTGATGGGACGGTGTGGAGGGAGCTTCACTCTGTATCTGGCCCCGGCAGTGTGTGATGGGACGGTGTGGGGGGAGCTTCACTCTGTGTCTGACCCCGGGAGTGTGTGATGGGATGGTGTGGAGGGAGATTCACTGTGTGTCTGACCCCGGGAGTGTGTGATGGGACGGTGTGGAGGGAGATTCACTCTGTGTCTGACCCCGGGAGTGTGTGATGGGCTGGTGTGAAGTGAGATTCACTCTGTGTCTGACCCCGGGAGTCTGTGATGGGACGGTGTGGAGGGAGATTCACTCTGCGTCTGACCCAAAGAGTGTGTGATGGGACGGTGTGGAGGGAGATTCACTCTGTGTCTGACCCCGGGATTGTGTGATGGGATGGTGTGAAGTGAGATTCACTCTGTATCGAACCCCGGGAGTGTGTGATGGGACGGTGTGGAGGGAGCGTCACTCTGTGTCTGACCCCGGGAGTGTGTGATGGGACGGTGTGGAGGGAGCTTCACTCGGTGTCTGACCCCGGGAGTGTGTGATGTGACGGTGTGGCGGGAGATTCACTCTCTGTCTGACCCCAGGAGTGTGTGATGGGACGGTGTGGAGGGAGCTTCACTCTGTATCTGACCCCGGGAGTGTGTGATGGGACGGTGTGGAGGGAGCTTCACTCTGTGTCTGACCCCGGGAGTGAGTGATGGGACAATGTGGAGGGAGATTCACTGTGTGTCTGACCCTAAGAGTGTGTGATGGGACGGTGTGGAGAGAGATACACTCTGTGTCTGACCCCTGGAGTGTGTGATGGGGCAGTGTGGAGGGAGATTCAGTCTATGTCTGACCCCGGGAGTGTGTGATGGGACGGTGTGGAGGGAGATTCACTCTGTGTCTGACCCCGGGAGTGTGTGATGGGACGGTGTGGAGAGAGATTCACTCTGTGCCTGACCCCGGGAGTGTGTGATGGGATGGTGTGGAGAGAGATTCACTCTGTGTCTGACCCCGGGAGTGAGTGATGGGACGGTGTGGAGAGAGATTCACTCTGTGGCTGACCCCTGGAGTGTGTGATGGGACAGTGTGGAGGGAGATTCACTCTATGTCTGACCCCGGGAGTGTGTGATGGGACTGTGTGGAGAGAGATTCACTCTGTGTCTGACCCCGGGAGTGTGTGATGGGATGGTGCAGAGTGAGTGTGTGATGGGACAGTGTGGAGAGAGTTTCACTCTGTGTCTGACCCCGGGAGAGTGTGATGGGATGGTGCGGAGGGAGTGTGTGATGGGACGGTGTGGAGGGAGATTCACTCTGTGTCTGAACCCGGGAGCGTGTGATGGGACGGTGTGGAGGGAGATTCACTCTGTGTCTGACCCCGGGAGCGTGTGATGGGACGATGGGGAGGGAGCTTCACTCTGTGTCTGACCCCGGGAATGTGTGAGGGGACGGTGTGGAGGGAGATTCATTCTGTGTCTGACCCCGGGAGCATGTGATGGGACGGTGTGGAGGGAGATTCACTCTCTGTCTGACCCCAGGAGTGTGTGATGGGACGGTGTGAAGGGAGATTCACTGTGTGTCTGACCCTAAGAGTGTGTGATGGGACGGTGTGGAGGGAGATTCACTCTGTGTCTGACCCCGGGATTGTGTGATGGGATGGTGTGAAGTGAGATTCACTCTGTGTCTGACCCCGGGAGTGTGCGATGGGACGGTGTGGAGGGAACTTCACGCTGTGTCTGACCCCGGGAGTGTGCGATGGGACGGTGTGGAGTGAGATTCACTCTGTGTCTGACCCCGGGAGTGAGTGATGGGACGGTGTGGAGAGAGATACACTCTGTGTCTGACCCCTGGAGTGTGTGATGGGACAGTGTGGAGGGAGATTCACTCTATGTCTGACCCCTGGAGTGTGTGATGGGACGGTGTGGAGGGAGATTCACTCTGTGTCTGACCTCGGGAGTGTGTGATGGGACGGTGTGGAGGGAGATTCACTCTGTGTCTGACCCCGGGAGTGAGTGATGGGACGGTGTGGAGAGAGATACACTCTGTGTCTGACCCCTGGAGTGTGTGATGGGGCAGTGTGGAGGGAGATTCAGTCTATGTCTGACCCCGGGAGTGTGTGATGGGACGGTGTGGAGGGAGATTCACTCTGTGTCTGACCCCGGGAGTGTGTGATGGGACGGTGTGGAGAGAGATTCACTCTGCCTGACCCCGGGAGTGTGTGATGGGATGGTGTGGAGAGAGATTCACTCTGTGTCTGACCCCGGGAGTGAGTGATGGGACGGTGTGGAGAGAGATTCACTCTGTGGCTGACCCCTGGAGTGTGTGATGGGACAGTGTGGAGGGAGATTCACTCTATGTCTGACCCCGGGAGTGTGTGATGGGACTGTGTGGAGAGAGATTCACTCTGTGTCTGACCCCGGGAGTGTGTGATGGGATGGTGCAGAGGGAGTGTGTGATGGGACGGTGTGGAGAGAGTTTCACTCTGTGTCTGACCCCGGGAGAGTGTGATGGGATGGTGCGGAGGGAGTGTGTGATGGGACGGTGTGGAGGGAGATTCACTCTGTGTCTGAACCCGGGAGCGTGTGATGGGACGGTGTGGAGGGAGATTCACTCTGTGTCTGACCCCGGGAGCGTGTGATGGGACGATGGGGAGGGAGCTTCACTCTGTGTCTGACCCCGGGAATGTGTGAGGGGACGGTGTGGAGGGAGATTCATTCTGTGTCTGACCCCGGGAGCATGTGATGGGACGGTGTGGAGGGAGATTCACTCTCTGTCTGACCCCAGGAGTGTGTGATGGGACGGTGTGAAGGGAGATTCACTGTGTGTCTGACCCTAAGAGTGTGTGATGGGACGGTGTGGAGGGAGATTCACTCTGTGTCTGACCCCGGGATTGTGTGATGGGATGGTGTGAAGTGAGATTCACTCTGTGTCTGACCCCGGGAGTGTGTGATGGGACGGTGTGGAGGGAGCTTCACTCTGTATCTGGCCCCGGCAGTGTGTGATGGGACGGTGTGGGGGGAGCTTCACTCTGTGTCTGACCCCGGGAGTGTGTGATGGGATGGTGTGGAGGGAGATTCACTGTGTGTCTGACCCCGGGAGTGTGTGATGGGACGGTGTGGAGGGAGATTCACTCTGTGTCTGACCCCGGGAGTGTGTGATGGGCTGGTGTGAAGTGAGATTCACTCTGTGTCTGACCCCGGGAGTCTGTGATGGGACGGTGTGGAGGGAGATTCACTCTGCGTCTGACCCAAAGAGTGTGTGATGGGACGGTGTGGAGGGAGATTCACTCTGTGTCTGACCCCGGGATTGTGTGATGGGATGGTGTGAAGTGAGATTCACTCTGTATCGAACCCCGGGAGTGTGTGATGGGACGGTGTGGAGGGAGCGTCACTCTGTGTCTGACCCCGGGAGTGTGTGATGGGACGGTGTGGAGGGAGCTTCACTCGGTGTCTGACCCCGGGAGTGTGTGATGTGACGGTGTGGCGGGAGATTCACTCTCTGTCTGACCCCAGGAGTGTGTGATGGGACGGTGTGGAGGGAGCTTCACTCTGTATCTGACCCCGGGAGTGTGTGATGGGACGGTGTGGAGGGAGCTTCACTCTGTGTCTGACCCCGGGAGTGAGTGATGGGACAATGTGGAGGGAGATTCACTGTGTGTCTGACCCTAAGAGTGTGTGATGGGACGGTGTGGAGAGAGATACACTCTGTGTCTGACCCCTGGAGTGTGTGATGGGGCAGTGTGGAGGGAGATTCAGTCTATGTCTGACCCCGGGAGTGTGTGATGGGACGGTGTGGAGGGAGATTCACTCTGTGTCTGACCCCGGGAGTGTGTGATGGGACGGTGTGGAGAGAGATTCACTCTGTGCCTGACCCCGGGAGTGTGTGATGGGATGGTGTGGAGAGAGATTCACTCTGTGTCTGACCCCGGGAGTGAGTGATGGGACGGTGTGGAGAGAGATTCACTCTGTGGCTGACCCCTGGAGTGTGTGATGGGACAGTGTGGAGGGAGATTCACTCTATGTCTGACCCCGGGAGTGTGTGATGGGACTGTGTGGAGAGAGATTCACTCTGTGTCTGACCCCGGGAGTGTGTGATGGGATGGTGCAGAGTGAGTGTGTGATGGGACAGTGTGGAGAGAGTTTCACTCTGTGTCTGACCCCGGGAGAGTGTGATGGGATGGTGCGGAGGGAGTGTGTGATGGGACGGTGTGGAGGGAGATTCACTCTGTGTCTGAACCCGGGAGCGTGTGATGGGACGGTGTGGAGGGAGATTCACTCTGTGTCTGACCCCGGGAGCGTGTGATGGGACGATGGGGAGGGAGCTTCACTCTGTGTCTGACCCCGGGAATGTGTGAGGGGACGGTGTGGAGGGAGATTCATTCTGTGTCTGACCCCGGGAGCATGTGATGGGACGGTGTGGAGGGAGATTCACTCTCTGTCTGACCCCAGGAGTGTGTGATGGGACGGTGTGAAGGGAGATTCACTGTGTGTCTGACCCTAAGAGTGTGTGATGGGACGGTGTGGAGGGAGATTCACTCTGTGTCTGACCCCGGGATTGTGTGATGGGATGGTGTGAAGTGAGATTCACTCTGTGTCTGACCCCGGGAGTGTGCGATGGGACGGTGTGGAGGGACCTTCACTCTGTGTCTGACCCCGGGAGTGTGCGATGGGACGGTGTGGAGGGAGCTTCACTCGGTGTCTGACCCCGGGAGTGTGCGATGGGACGGTGTGGAGGGAACTTCACGCTGTGTCTGACCCCGGGAGTGTGCGATGGGACGGTGTGGAGTGAGATTCACTCTGTGTCTGACCCCGGGAGTGAGTGATGGGACGGTGTGGAGAGAGATACACTCTGTGTCTGACCCCTGGAGTGTGTGATGGGACAGTGTGGAGGGAGATTCACTCTATGTCTGACCCCTGGAGTGTGTGATGGGACGGTGTGGAGGGAGATTCACTCTGTGTCTGACCTCGGGAGTGTGTGATGGGACGGTGTGGAGGGAGATTCACTCTGTGTCTGACCCCGGGAGTGAGTGATGGGACGGTGTGGAGAGAGATACACTCTGTGTCTGACCCCTGGAGTGTGTGATGGGGCAGTGTGGAGGGAGATTCAGTCTATGTCTGACCCCGGGAGTGTGTGATGGGACGGTGTGGAGGGAGATTCACTCTGTGTCTGACCCCGGGAGTGTGTGATGGGACGGTGTGGAGAGAGATTCACTCTGCCTGACCCCGGGAGTGTGTGATGGGATGGTGTGGAGAGAGATTCACTCTGTGTCTGACCCCGGGAGTGAGTGATGGGACGGTGTGGAGAGAGATTCACTCTGTGGCTGACCCCTGGAGTGTGTGATGGGACAGTGTGGAGGGAGATTCACTCTATGTCTGACCCCGGGAGTGTGTGATGGGACTGTGTGGAGAGAGATTCACTCTGTGTCTGACCCCGGGAGTGTGTGATGGGATGGTGCAGAGGGAGTGTGTGATGGGACGGTGTGGAGAGAGTTTCACTCTGTGTCTGACCCCGGGAGAGTGTGATGGGATGGTGCGGAGGGAGTGTGTGATGGGACGGTGTGGAGGGAGATTCACTCTGTGTCTGAACCCGGGAGCGTGTGATGGGACGGTGTGGAGGGAGATTCACTCTGTGTCTGACCCCGGGAGCGTGTGATGGGACGATGGGGAGGGAGCTTCACTCTGTGTCTGACCCCGGGAATGTGTGAGGGGACGGTGTGGAGGGAGATTCATTCTGTGTCTGACCCCGGGAGCATGTGATGGGACGGTGTGGAGGGAGATTCACTCTCTGTCTGACCCCAGGAGTGTGTGATGGGACGGTGTGAAGGGAGATTCACTGTGTGTCTGACCCTAAGAGTGTGTGATGGGACGGTGTGGAGGGAGATTCACTCTGTGTCTGACCCCGGGATTGTGTGATGGGATGGTGTGAAGTGAGATTCACTCTGTGTCTGACCCCGGGAGTGTGTGATGGGACGGTGTGGAGGGAGCTTCACTCTGTATCTGGCCCCGGCAGTGTGTGATGGGACGGTGTGGGGGGAGCTTCACTCTGTGTCTGACCCCGGGAGTGTGTGATGGGATGGTGTGGAGGGAGATTCACTGTGTGTCTGACCCCGGGAGTGTGTGATGGGACGGTGTGGAGGGAGATTCACTCTGTGTCTGACCCCGGGAGTGTGTGATGGGCTGGTGTGAAGTGAGATTCACTCTGTGTCTGACCCCGGGAGTCTGTGATGGGACGGTGTGGAGGGAGATTCACTCTGCGTCTGACCCAAAGAGTGTGTGATGGGACGGTGTGGAGGGAGATTCACTCTGTGTCTGACCCCGGGATTGTGTGATGGGATGGTGTGAAGTGAGATTCACTCTGTATCGAACCCCGGGAGTGTGTGATGGGACGGTGTGGAGGGAGCGTCACTCTGTGTCTGACCCCGGGAGTGTGTGATGGGACGGTGTGGAGGGAGCTTCACTCGGTGTCTGACCCCGGGAGTGTGTGATGTGACGGTGTGGCGGGAGATTCACTCTCTGTCTGACCCCAGGAGTGTGTGATGGGACGGTGTGGAGGGAGCTTCACTCTGTATCTGACCCCGGGAGTGTGTGATGGGACGGTGTGGAGGGAGCTTCACTCTGTGTCTGACCCCGGGAGTGAGTGATGGGACAATGTGGAGGGAGATTCACTGTGTGTCTGACCCTAAGAGTGTGTGATGGGACGGTGTGGAGAGAGATACACTCTGTGTCTGACCCCTGGAGTGTGTGATGGGGCAGTGTGGAGGGAGATTCAGTCTATGTCTGACCCCGGGAGTGTGTGATGGGACGGTGTGGAGGGAGATTCACTCTGTGTCTGACCCCGGGAGTGTGTGATGGGACGGTGTGGAGAGAGATTCACTCTGTGCCTGACCCCGGGAGTGTGTGATGGGATGGTGTGGAGAGAGATTCACTCTGTGTCTGACCCCGGGAGTGAGTGATGGGACGGTGTGGAGAGAGATTCACTCTGTGGCTGACCCCTGGAGTGTGTGATGGGACAGTGTGGAGGGAGATTCACTCTATGTCTGACCCCGGGAGTGTGTGATGGGACTGTGTGGAGAGAGATTCACTCTGTGTCTGACCCCGGGAGTGTGTGATGGGATGGTGCAGAGGGAGTGTGTGATGGGACGGTGTGGAGAGAGTTTCACTCTGTGTCTGACCCCGGGAGAGTGTGATGGTATGGTGCGGAGGGAGTGTGTGATGGGACGGTGTGGAGGGAGATTCACTCTGTGTCTGAACCCGGGAGCGTGTGATGGGACGGTGTGGAGGGAGATTCACTCTGTGTCTGACCCCGGGAGCGTGTGATGGGACGATGGGGAGGGAGCTTCACTCTGTGTCTGACCCCGGGAATGTGTGAGGGGACGGTGTGGAGGGAGATTCATTCTGTGTCTGACCCCGGGAGCATGTGATGGGACGGTGTGGAGGGAGATTCACTCTCTGTCTGACCCCAGGAGTGTGTGATGGGACGGTGTGAAGGGAGATTCACTGTGTGTCTGACCCTAAGAGTGTGTGATGGGACGGTGTGGAGGGAGATTCACTCTGTGTCTGACCCCGGGATTGTGTGATGGGATGGTGTGAAGTGAGATTCACTCTGTGTCTGACCCCGGGAGTGTGTGATGGGACGGTGTGGAGGGAGCTTCACTCTGTATCTGGCCCCGGGAGTGTGTGATGGGACGGTGTGGGGGGAGCTTCACTCTGTGTCTGACCCCGGGAGTGTGTGATGGGATGGTGTGGAGGGAGATTCACTGTGTGTCTGACCCCGGGAGTGTGTGATGGGACGGTGTGGAGGGAGATTCACTCTGTGTCTGACCCCGGGAGTGTGTGATGGGCTGGTGTGAAGTGAGATTCACTCTGTGTCTGACCCCGGGAGTCTGTGATGGGACGGTGTGGAGGGAGATTCACTCTGCGTCTGACCCAAAGAGTGTGTGATGGGACGGTGTGGAGGGAGATTCACTCTGTGTCTGACCCCGGGATTGTGTGATGGGATGGTGTGAAGTGAGATTCACTCTGTATCGAACCCCGGGAGTGTGTGATGGGACGGTGTGGAGGGAGCGTCACTCTGTGTCTGACCCCGGGAGTGTGTGATGGGACGGTGTGGAGGGAGCTTCACTCGGTGTCTGACCCCGGGAGTGTGTGATGGGACGGTGTGGCGGGAGATTCACTCTCTGTCTGACCCCAGGAGTGTGTGATGGGACGGTGTGGAGGGAGCTTCACTCTGTATCTGACCCCGGGAGTGTGTGATGGGACGGTGTGGAGGGAGCTTCACTCTGTGTCTGACCCCGGGAGTGAGTGATGGGACAATGTGGAGGGAGATTCACTGTGTGTCTGACCCTAAGAGTGTGTGATGGGATGGTGTGGAGGGAGATTCACTCTGTGTGTGACCCCGGGAGTGTGTGTGATGGGACGGTGTGGAGGGAGATTCACTCTGTCTGACCCCGGGAATGTGTGATGGGATGGTGTGAACTGAGATTCACTCTGTGTCTGACACCGGGAGTGTGTGATGGGACGGTGTTGAGGGAGATTCACTCTCTGTCTGTCCCCAGGAGTGTGTGATGGGACGGTGTGGAGGGAGCTTCACTCTGTGTCTGACCCCGGGAGTGTGTGATGGGACGGTGTGGAGGGAGCTTCACTCTGTGTCTGACCCCGGGAGTGTGTGATGGGACGGTGTGGAGAGAGATTCACTCTGTGTCTGACCCCGGGAGTGAGTGATGGGACGGTGTGGAGAGAGATTCACTCTGTGTCTGACCCCGGGAGTGAGTGATGGGACGGTGTTGAGGGAGATTCACTCTCTGTCTGACCCCAGGAGTGTGTGATGGGACGGTGTGGAGGGAGCTTCACTCTGTGTCTGACCCCGGGAGTGTGTGATGGGACGGTGTGGAGGGAGCTTCACTCTGTGTCTGACCCCGGGAGTGTGTGATGGGACGGTGTGGAGAGAGATTCACTCTGTGCCTGACCCCGGGAGTGTGTGATGGGACGGTGTGGAGAGAGATTCACTCTGTGTCTGACCCCGGGAGTGAGTGATGGGACGGTGTGGAGAGAGATTCACTCTGTGTCTGACCCCGGGAGTGAGTGATGGGACGGTGTGGAGAGAGATTCACTCTGTGTCTGACCCCTGGAGTGTGTGATGGGACAGTTTGGAGGGAGATTCACTCTATGTCTGACCCCGGGAGTGTGTGATGGGACTGTGTGGAGAGAGATTCACTCTGTGTCTGACCCCGGGAGTGTGTGATGGGATGGTGCAGAGGGAGTGTGTGATGGGACGGTGTGGAGAGAGATTCACTCTGTGTCTGACCCCGGGAGTGTGTGATGGGACGGTGTGGAGGGAGATTCACTCTGTGTCTGACCCCGGGAGTGTGTGACGGGACGGTGTGGAGGGAGATTCACTCTGTGTCTGACCCCGGGAGTGTGCGATGGGACGGTGTGTGTCTGACCCCGGGAGTGAGTGATGGGACGGTGTGGAGGGAGATTCACTCTGTGTCTGACCCCGGGAGTGTGCGATGGGACGGTGTGGAGGGAGATTCACTCTGTGTCTGACCCCGGGAGTGTGCGATGGGACGGTGTGGAGGAAGTGTGTGATGGGACGGAGTGGAGGGAGATTCACTCTGTGTCAGACCCCGGGAGTGAGTGATGGGACGGTGTGGAGGGAGATTCACTCTGTGTCTGACCCCGGGAGTGTGCGATGGGACGGTGTGGAGGGAGCTTCACTCTGTGTCTGACCCCGGGAGTGTGTGATGGGACGGTGTGGAGAGAGATTCACTCTGTGCCTGACCCCGGGAGTGTGTGATGGGACGGTGTGGAGAGAGATTCACTCTGTGTCTGACCCCGGGAGTGAGTGATGGGACGGTGTGGAGAGAGATTCACTCTGTGTCTGGCCCCGGGAGTGAGTGATGGGACGGTGTGGAGAGAGATTCACTCTGTGTCTGACCCCTGGAGTGTGTGATGGGACAGTTTGGAGGGAGATTCACTCTATGTCTGACCCCGGGAGTGTGTGATGGGACTGTGTGGAGAGAGATTCACTCTGTGTCTGACCCCGGGAGTGTGTGATGGGATGGTGCAGAGGGAGTGTGTGATGGGACGGTGTGGAGAGAGATTCACTCTGTGTCTGACCTCGGGAGTGTGTGATGGGACGGTGTGGAGTGAGATTCACTCTGTGTCTGACCCCGGGAGTGTGTGATGGGACGGTGTGGAGGGAGATTCACTCTGTGTCTGACCCCGGGAGTGTGCGATGGGACGGTGTGGAGGGAGTGTGTGATGGGACGGAGTGGAGGGAGATTCACTCTGTGTCTGACCCCGGGAGTGAGTGATGGGACGGTGTGGAGGGAGATTCACTCTGTGTCTGACCCCGGGAGTGTGCGATGGGACGGTGTGGAGGGAGCTTCACTCTGTGTCTGACCTCGGGAGTGTGCGATGGGACGGTGTGGAGGGAGCTTCACTCTGTGTCTGACCCCGGGAGTGTGTGATGGGACGGTGTGGAGGGAGATTCACTCTGTGTCTGACCCCGGGAGTGTGTGATGGGACGGTGTGGAGGGAGATTCACTCTGTGTCTGACCCCGGGAGTGTGCGATGGGACGGTGTGGAGGGAGTGTGTGATGGGACGGAGTGGAGGGAGATTCACTCTGTGTCTGACCCCGGGAGTGAGTGATGGGACGGTGTGGAGGGAGATTCACTCTGTGTCTGACCCCGGGAGTGTGCGATGGGACGGTGTGGAGGGAGCTTCACTCTGTGTCTGACCTCGGGAGTGTGCGATAGGACGGTGTGGAGGGAGCTTCACTCTGTGTCTGACCGCGGGAGTGTGCGATGGGACGGTGTGGAGGGAGCTTCACTCTGTGTCTGACCCCGGGAGTGTGCGATGGGACGGTGTGGAGGGACCTTCACTCTGTGTCTGACCCCGGGAGTGTGCGATGGGACGGTGTGGAGGGAGCTTCACTCTGTGTCTGACCCCGGGAGTGTGCGATGGGACGGTGTGGAGGGAGCTTCACTCGGTGTCTGACCCCGGGAGTGTGCGATGGGACGGTGTGGAGGGAACTTCACGCTGTGTCTGACCCCGGGAGTGTGCGATGGGACGTTGTGGAGGGAGATTCACTCTGTGTCTGACCCCGGGAGTGAGTGATGGGACGGTGTGGAGAGAGATACACTCTGTGTCTGACCCCTGGAGTGTGTGATGGGACAGTGTGGAGGGAGATTCACTCTATGTCTGACCCCTCGAGTGTGTGATGGGACGGTGTGGAGGGAGATTCACTCTGTGTCTGACCTCGGGAGTGTGTGATGGGACGGTGTGGAGGGAGATTCACTCTGTGTCTGACCCCGGGAGTGAGTGATGGGACGGTGTGGAGAGAGATACACTCTGTGTCTGACCCCTGGAGTGTGTGATGGGACAGTGTGGAGGGAGATTCAGTCTATGTCTGACCCCGGGAGTGTGTGATGGGACGGTGTGGAGGGAGATTCACTCTGTGTCTGACCCCGGGAGTGTGTGATGGGACGGTGTGGAGAGAGATTCACTCTGTGCCTGACCCCGGGAGTGTGTGATGGGATGGTGTGGAGAGAGATTCACTCTGTGTCTGACCCCGGGAGTGAGTGATGGGACGGTGTGGAGAGAGATTCACTCTGTGGCTGACCCCTGGAGTGTGTGATGGGACAGTGTGGAGGGAGATTCACTCTATGTCTGACCCCGGGAGTGTGTGATGGGACTGTGTGGAGAGAGATTCACTCTGTGTCTGACCCCGGGAGTGTGTGATGGGATGGTGCAGAGGGAGTGTGTGATGGGACGGTGTGGAGAGAGATTCACTCTGTGTCTGACCCCTGGAGTGTGTGATGGGACAGTGTGGAGGGAGATTCACTCTGTGTCTGACCCCGGGAGTGTGTGATGGGACGGTGTGGAGAGAGTTTCACTCTGTGTCTGACCCCGGGAGAGTGTGATGGGATGGTGCGGAGGGAGTGTGTGATGGGACGGTGTGGAGGGAGATTCACTCTGTGTCTGAACCCGGGAGCGTGTGATGGGACGGTGTGGAGGGAGATTCACTCTGTGTCTGACCCCGGGAGCGTGTGATGGGACGATGGGGAGGGAGCTTCACTCTGTGTCTGACCCCGGGAATGTGTGAGGGGACGGTGTGGAGGGAGATTCATTCTGTGTCTGACCCCGGGAGCATGTGATGGGACGGTGTGGAGGGAGATTCACTCTCTGTCTGACCCCAGGAGTGTGTGATGGGACGGTGTGAAGGGAGATTCACTGTGTGTCTGACCCTAAGAGTGTGTGATGGGACGGTGTGGAGGGAGATTCACTCTGTGTCTGACCCCGGGATTGTGTGATGGGATGGTGTGAAGTGAGATTCACTCTGTGTCTGACCCCGGGAGTGTGTGATGGGATGGTGTGGAGGGAGCTTCACTCTGTATCTGGCCCCGGGAGTGTGTGATGGGACGGTGTGGGGGGAGCTTCACTCTGTGTCTGACCCCGGGAGTGTGTGATGGGATGGTCTGGAGGGAGATTCACTGTGTGTCTGACCCCGGGAGTGTGTGATGGGACGGTGTGGAGGGAGATTCACTCTGTGTCTGACCCCGGGAGTGTGTGATGGGACGGTGTGGAGGGAGATTCACTCTGCGTCTGACCCTAAGAGTGTGTGATGGGACGGTGTGGAGGGAGATTCACTCTGTGTCTGACCCCGGGATTGTGTGATGGGATGGTGTGAAGTGAGATTCACTCTGTATCGAACCCCGGGAGTGTGTGATGGGACGGTGTGGAGGGAGCTTCACTCTGTGTCTGACCCCGGGAGTGTGTGATGGGACAGTGTGGATGGAGATTCACTGTGTGTCTGACCCCGGGAGTGTGTGATGGGATGGTGTGAAGTGAGATTCACTCTGTGTCTGACCCCGGGAGTGTGTGATGGGACGGTGTGGAGGGAGATTCACTCTCTGTCTGACCCCAGGAGTGTGTGATGGGACGGTGTGGAGGGAGCTTCACTCTGTATCTGACCCCGGGAGTGTGTGATGGGACGGTGTGGAGGGAGCTTCACTCTGTGTCTGACCCCGGGAGTGTGTGATGGGACGGTGTGGCGGGAGATTCACTCTCTGTCTGACCCCAGGAGTGTGTGATGGGACGGTGTGGAGGGAGCTTCACTCTGTATCTGACCCCGGGAGTGTGTGATGGGACGGTGTGGAGGGAGCTTCACTCTGTGTCTGACCCCGGGAGTGAGTGATGGGACAATGTGGAGGGAGATTCACTGTGTGTCTGACCCTAAGAGTGTGTGATGGGATGGTGTGGAGGGAGATTCACTCTGTGTGTGACCCCGGGAGTGTGTGTGATGGGACGGTGTGGAGGGAGATTCACTCTGTCTGACCCCGGGAATGTGTGATGGGATGGTGTGAAGTGAGATTCACTCTGTGTCTGACACCGGGAGTGTGTGATGGGACGGTGTTGAGGGAGATTCACTCTCTGTCTGACCCCAGGAGTGTGTGATGGGACGGTGTGGAGGGAGCTTCACTCTGTGTCTGACCCCGGGAGTGTGTGATGGGACGGTGTGGAGGGAGCTTCACTCTGTGTCTGACCCCGGGAGTGTGTGATGGGACGGTGTGGAGAGAGATTCACTCTGTGCCTGACCCCGGAGTGTGTGATGGGACGGTGTGGAGAGAGATTCACTCTGTGTCTGACCCCGGGAGTGAGTGATGGGACGGTGTGGAGAGAGATTCACTCTGTGTCTGACCCCGGGAGTGAGTGATGGGACGGTGTGGAGAGAGATTCACTCTGCGTCTGACCCCTGGAGTGTGTGATGGGACAGTTTGGAGGGAGATTCACTCTATGTCTGACCCCGGGAGTGTGTGATGGGACTGTGTGGAGAGAGATTCACTCTGTGTCTGACCCCGGGAGTGTGTGATGGGATGGTGCAGAGGGAGTGTGTGATGGGACGGTGTGGAGAGAGATTCACTCTGTGTCTGACCCCTGGAGTGTGTGATGGGACAGTGTAGAGGGAGATTCACTGTGTGTCTGACCCCGGGAGTGTGTGATGGGACGGTGCGGAGAGAGTTTCACTCTGTGTCTGACCCCGGGAGAGTGTGATGGGATGGTGCGGAGGGAGTGTGTGATGGGACGGTGTGGAGGGAGATTCACTCTGTGTCTGAACCCGGGAGCGTGTGATGGGACGGTGTGGAGGGAGATTCACTCTGTGTCTGACCCCGGGAGCGTGTGATGGGACGATGGGGAGGGAGCTTCACTCTGTGTCTGACCCCGGGAATGTGTGAGGGGACGGTGTGGAGGGAGATTCATTCTGTGTCTGACCCCGGGAGCATGTGATGGGACGGTGTGGAGGGAGATTCACTCTCTGTCTGACCCCAGGAGTGTGTAATGGGACGGTGTGGAGGGAGATTCACTGTGTGTCTGACCCTAAGAGTGTGTGATGGGACGGTGTGGAGGGAGCTTCACTCTGTGTCTGACCCCGGGAGTGTGTGATGGGACGGTGTGGAGGGAGATTCACTGTGTGTCTGACCCCGGGAGTGTGTGATGGGATGGTGTGAAGTGAGATTCACTCTGTGTCTGACCCCGGGAGTGTGTGATGGGACGGTGTGGAGGGAGATTCACTCTCTGTCTGACCCGAGGAGTGTGTGATGGGACGGTGTGGAGGGAGCTTCACTCTGTATCTGACCCCGGGAGTGTGTGATGGGACGGTGTGGAGGGAGCTTCACTCTGTGTCTGACCCCGGGAGTGTGTGATGGGACGGTGTGGCGGGAGATTCACTCTCTGTCTGACCCCAGGAGTGTGTGATGGGACGGTGTGGAGGGAGCTTCACTCTGTATCTGACCCCGGGAGTGTGTGATGGGACGGTGTGGAGGGAGCTTCACTCTGTGTCTGACCCCGGGAGTGAGTGATGGGACAATGTGGAGGGAGATTCACTGTGTGTCTGACCCTAAGAGTGTGTGATGGGATGATGTGGAGGGAGATTCACTCTGTGTGTGACCCCGGGAGTGTGTGATGGGATGGTGTGAAGTGAGATTCACTCTGTGTGTGACCCCGGGAGTGTGTGTGATGGGACGGTATGGAGGGAGATTCACTCTGTCTGACCCCGGGAGTGTGTGATGGGACGGTGTTGAGGGAGATTCACTCTCTGTCTGACCCCAGGAGTGTGTGATGGGACGGTGTGGAGGGAGCTTCACACTGTGTCTGACCCCGGGAGTGTGTGATGGGACGGTGTGGAGGGAGCTTCACTCTGTGTCTGACCCCGGGAGTGTGTGATGGGACGGTGTGATGGGAGCTTCACTCTGTGTCTGACCCCGGGAGTGTGTGATGGGACGGTGTGGAGGGAGATTCACTCTGTGTCTGACCCCGGGGGTGTGTGATGGGACGGTGTGGAGGGAGCTTCACTCTATTTCTGATCCTGGGAGTGTGTTATTGGACGGTGTGGAGGGAGCTTCACTCTCTGTCTGACCCCGGGAGTGTGTGATGGGACGGTGTGTGTCTGACCCCGGGAGTGAGTGATGGGATGGTGTGGAGGGAGATTCACTCTGTGTCTGACCCCGGGAGTGTGCGATGGGACGGTGTGGAGGGAGATTCACTCTGTGTCTGACCCCGGGAGTGTGCGATGGGACGGTGTGGAGGAAGTGTGTGATGGGACGGAGTGGAGGGAGATTCACTCTGTGTCAGACCCCGGGAGTGAGTGATGGGACGGTGTGGAGGGAGATTCACTCTGTGTCTGACCCCGGGAGTGTGCGATGGGACGGTGTGGAGGGAGCTTCACTCTGTGTCTGACCCCGGGAGTGTGTGATGGGACGGTGTGGAGAGAGATTCACTCTGTGCCTGACCCCGGGAGTGTGTGATGGGACGGTGTGGAGAGAGATTCACTCTGTGTCTGACCCCGGGAGTGAGTGATGGGACGGTGTGGAGAGAGATTCACTCTGTGTCTGGCCCCGGGAGTGAGTGATGGGACGGTGTGGAGAGAGATTCACTCTGTGTCTGACCCCTGGAGTGTGTGATGGGACAGTTTGGAGGGAGATTCACTCTATGTCTGACCCCGGGAGTGTGTGATGGGACTGTGTGGAGAGAGATTCACTCTGTGTCTGACCCCGGGAGTGTGTGATGGGATGGTGCAGAGGGAGTGTGTGATGGGACGGTGTGGAGAGAGATTCACTCTGTGTCTGACCTCGGGAGTGTGTGATGGGACGGTGTGGAGGGAGATTCACTCTGTGTCTGACCCCGGGAGTGTGTGATGGGACGGTGTGGAGGGAGATTCACTCTGTGTCTGACCCCGGGAGTGTGCGATGGGACGGTGTGGAGGGAGTGTGTGATGGGACGGAGTGGAGGGAGATTCACTCTGTGTCTGACCCCGGGAGTGAGTGATGGGACGGTGTGGAGGGAGATTCACTCTGTGTCTGACCCCGGGAGTGTGCGATGGGACGGTGTGGAGGGAGCTTCACTCTGTGTCTGACCTCGGGAGTGTGCGATGGGACGGTGTGGAGGGAGCTTCACTCTGTGTCTGACCCCGGGAGTGTGTGATGGGACGGTGTGGAGGGAGATTCACTCTGTGTCTGACCCCGGGAGTGTGTGATGGGACGGTGTGGAGGGAGATTCACTCTGTGTCTGACCCCGGGAGTGTGCGATGGGACGGTGTGGAGGGAGTGTGTGATGGGACGGAGTGGAGGGAGATTCACTCTGTGTCTGACCCCGGGAGTGAGTGATGGGACGGTGTGGAGGGAGATTCACTCTGTGTCTGACCCCGGGAGTGTGCGATGGGACGGTGTGGAGGGAGCTTCACTCTGTGTCTGACCTCGGGAGTGTGCGATAGGACGGTGTGGAGGGAGCTTCACTCTGTGTCTGACCGCGGGAGTGTGCGATGGGACGGTGTGGAGGGAGCTTCACTCTGTGTCTGACCCCGGGAGTGTGCGATGGGACGGTGTGGAGGGACCTTCACTCTGTGTCTGACCCCGGGAGTGTGCGATGGGACGGTGTGGAGGGAGCTTCACTCTGTGTCTGACCCCGGGAGTGTGCGATGGGACGGTGTGGAGGGAGCTTCACTCGGTGTCTGACCCCGGGAGTGTGCGATGGGACGGTGTGGAGGGAACTTCACGCTGTGTCTGACCCCGGGAGTGTGCGATGGGACGGTGTGGATGGAGATTCACTCTGTGTCTGACCCCGGGAGTGAGTGATGGGACGGTGTGGAGAGAGATACACTCTGTGTCTGACCCCTGGAGTGTGTGATGGGACAGTGTGGAGGGAGATTCACTCTATGTCTGACCCCTCGAGTGTGTGATGGGACGGTGTGGAGGGAGATTCACTCTGTGTCTGACCTCGGGAGTGTGTGATGGGACGGTGTGGAGGGAGATTCACTCTGTGTCTGACCCCGGGAGTGAGTGATGGGACGGTGTGGAGAGAGATACACTCTGTGTCTGACCCCTGGAGTGTGTGATGGGACAGTGTGGAGGGAGATTCAGTCTATGTCTGACCCCGGGAGTGTGTGATGGGACGGTGTGGAGGGAGATTCACTCTGTGTCTGACCCCGGGAGTGTGTGATGGGACGGTGTGGAGAGAGATTCACTCTGTGCCTGACCCCGGGAGTGTGTGATGGGATGGTGTGGAGAGAGATTCACTCTGTGTCTGACCCCGGGAGTGAGTGATGGGACGGTGTGGAGAGAGATTCACTCTGTGGCTGACCCCTGGAGTGTGTGATGGGACAGTGTGGAGGGAGATTCACTCTATGTCTGACCCCGGGAGTGTGTGATGGGACTGTGTGGAGAGAGATTCACTCTGTGTCTGACCCCGGGAGTGTGTGATGGGATGGTGCAGAGGGAGTGTGTGATGGGACGGTGTGGAGAGAGATTCACTCTGTGTCTGACCCCTGGAGTGTGTGATGGGACAGTGTGGAGGGAGATTCACTCTGTGTCTGACCCCGGGAGTGTGTGATGGGACGGTGTGGAGAGAGTTTCACTCTGTGTCTGACCCCGGGAGAGTGTGATGGGATGGTGCGGAGGGAGTGTGTGATGGGACGGTGTGGAGGGAGATTCACTCTGTGTCTGAACCCGGGAGCGTGTGATGGGACGGTGTGGAGGGAGATTCACTCTGTGTCTGACCCCGGGAGCGTGTGATGGGACGATGGGGAGGGAGCTTCACTCTGTGTCTGACCCCGGGAATGTGTGAGGGGACGGTGTGGAGGGAGATTCATTCTGTGTCTGACCCCGGGAGCATGTGATGGGACGGTGTGGAGGGAGATTCACTCTCTGTCTGACCCCAGGAGTGTGTGATGGGACGGTGTGAAGGGAGATTCACTGTGTGTCTGACCCTAAGAGTGTGTGATGGGACGGTGTGGAGGGAGATTCACTCTGTGTCTGACCCCGGGATTGTGTGATGGGATGGTGTGAAGTGAGATTCACTCTGTGTCTGACCCCGGGAGTGTGTGATGGGATGGTGTGGAGGGAGCTTCACTCTGTATCTGGCCCCGGGAGTGTGTGATGGGACGGTGTGGGGGGAGCTTCACTCTGTGTCTGACCCCGGGAGTGTGTGATGGGATGGTCTGGAGGGAGATTCACTGTGTGTCTGACCCCGGGAGTGTGTGATGGGACGGTGTGGAGGGAGATTCACTCTGTGTCTGACCCCGGGAGTGTGTGATGGGACGGTGTGGAGGGAGATTCACTCTGCGTCTGACCCTAAGAGTGTGTGATGGGACGGTGTGGAGGGAGATTCACTCTGTGTCTGACCCCGGGATTGTGTGATGGGATGGTGTGAAGTGAGATTCACTCTGTATCGAACCCCGGGAGTGTGTGATGGGACGGTGTGGAGGGAGCTTCACTCTGTGTCTGACCCCGGGAGTGTGTGATGGGACAGTGTGGATGGAGATTCACTGTGTGTCTGACCCCGGGAGTGTGTGATGGGATGGTGTGAAGTGAGATTCACTCTGTGTCTGACCCCGGGAGTGTGTGATGGGACGGTGTGGAGGGAGATTCACTCTCTGTCTGACCCCAGGAGTGTGTGATGGGACGGTGTGGAGGGAGCTTCACTCTGTATCTGACCCCGGGAGTGTGTGATGGGACGGTGTGGAGGGAGCTTCACTCTGTGTCTGACCCCGGGAGTGTGTGATGGGACGGTGTGGCGGGAGATTCACTCTCTGTCTGACCCCAGGAGTGTGTGATGGGACGGTGTGGAGGGAGCTTCACTCTGTATCTGACCCCGGGAGTGTGTGATGGGACGGTGTGGAGGGAGCTTCACTCTGTGTCTGACCCCGGGAGTGAGTGATGGGACAATGTGGAGGGAGATTCACTGTGTGTCTGACCCTAAGAGTGTGTGATGGGATGGTGTGGAGGGAGATTCACTCTGTGTGTGACCCCGGGAGTGTGTGTGATGGGACGGTGTGGAGGGAGATTCACTCTGTCTGACCCCGGGAATGTGTGATGGGATGGTGTGAAGTGAGATTCACTCTGTGTCTGACACCGGGAGTGTGTGATGGGACGGTGTTGAGGGAGATTCACTCTCTGTCTGACCCCAGGAGTGTGTGATGGGACGGTGTGGAGGGAGCTTCACTCTGTGTCTGACCCCGGGAGTGTGTGATGGGACGGTGTGGAGGGAGCTTCACTCTGTGTCTGACCCCGGGAGTGTGTGATGGGACGGTGTGGAGAGAGATTCACTCTGTGCCTGACCCCGGAGTGTGTGATGGGACGGTGTGGAGAGAGATTCACTCTGTGTCTGACCCCGGGAGTGAGTGATGGGACGGTGTGGAGAGAGATTCACTCTGTGTCTGACCCCGGGAGTGAGTGATGGGACGGTGTGGAGAGAGATTCACTCTGTGTCTGACCCCTGGAGTGTGTGATGGGACAGTTTGGAGGGAGATTCACTCTATGTCTGACCCCGGGAGTGTGTGATGGGACTGTGTGGAGAGAGATTCACTCTGTGTCTGACCCCGGGAGTGTGTGATGGGATGGTGCAGAGGGAGTGTGTGATGGGACGGTGTGGAGAGAGATTCACTCTGTGTCTGACCCCTGGAGTGTGTGATGGGACAGTGTGGAGGGAGATTCACTGTGTGTCTGACCCCGGGAGTGTGTGATGGGACGGTGCGGAGAGAGTTTCACTCTGTGTCTGACCCCGGGAGAGTGTGATGGGATGGTGCGGAGGGAGTGTGTGATGGGACGGTGTGGAGGGAGATTCACTCTGTGTCTGAACCCGGGAGCGTGTGATGGGACGGTGTGGAGGGAGATTCACTCTGTGTATGACCCCGGGAGCGTGTGATGGGACGATGGGGAGGGAGCTTCACTCTGTGTCTGACCCCGGGAATGTGTGAGGGGACGGTGTGGAGGGAGATTCATTCTGTGTCTGACCCCGGGAGCATGTGATGGGACGGTGTGGAGGGAGATTCACTCTCTGTCTGACCCCAGGAGTGTGTAATGGGACGGTGTGGAGGGAGATTCACTGTGTGTCTGACCCTAAGAGTGTGTGATGGGACGGTGTGGAGGGAGCTTCACTCTGTGTCTGACCCCGGGAGTGTGTGATGGGACGGTGTGGAGGGAGATTCACTGTGTGTCTGACCCCGGGAGTGTGTGATGGGATGGTGTGAAGTGAGATTCACTCTGTGTCTGACCCCGGGAGTGTGTGATGGGACGGTGTGGAGGGAGATTCACTCTCTGTCTGACCCGAGGAGTGTGTGATGGGACGGTGTGGAGGGAGCTTCACTCTGTATCTGACCCCGGGAGTGTGTGATGGGACGGTGTGGAGGGAGCTTCACTCTGTGTCTGACCCCGGGAGTGTGTGATGGGACGGTGTGGCGGGAGATTCACTCTCTGTCTGACCCCAGGAGTGTGTGATGGGACGGTGTGGAGGGAGCTTCACTCTGTATCTGACCCCGGGAGTGTGTGATGGGACGGTGTGGAGGGAGCTTCACTCTGTGTCTGACCCCGGGAGTGAGTGATGGGACAATGTGGAGGGAGATTCACTGTGTGTCTGACCCTAAGAGTGTGTGATGGGATGATGTGGAGGGAGATTCACTCTGTGTGTGACCCCGGGAGTGTGTGATGGGATGGTGTGAAGTGAGATTCACTCTGTGTGTGACCCCGGGAGTGTGTGTGATGGGACGGTATGGAGGGAGATTCACTCTGTCTGACCCCGGGAGTGTGTGATGGGACGGTGTTGAGGGAGATTCACTCTCTGTCTGACCCCAGGAGTGTGTGATGGGACGGTGTGGAGGGAGCTTCACACTGTGTCTGACCCCGGGAGTGTGTGATGGGACGGTGTGGAGGGAGCTTCACTCTGTGTCTGACCCCGGGAGTGTGTGATGGGACGGTGTGATGGGAGCTTCACTCTGTGTCTGACCCCGGGAGTGTGTGATGGGACGGTGTGGAGGGAGATTCACTCTGTGTCTGACCCCGGGGGTGTGTGATGGGACGGTGTGGAGGGAGCTTCACTCTATTTCTGATCCTGGGAGTGTGTTATTGGACGGTGTGGAGGGAGCTTCACTCTCTGTCTGACCCCGGGAGTGTGTGATGGGACGGTGTGGAGGGAGCTTCACTCTGTGTCTGACCCCGGGAGTGTGTGATGGGACGGTGTGGAGGGATCTTCACTCTGTATCTGACCCCGGGAGTGTGTGATGGAACGGTGTGGAGGGATCTTCACTCTGTATCTGACCCCGGGAGTGTGTGATGGGACGGTGTGGAGGGAGATTCACTCTGTGTCTGACCCCGGGAGTGTGTGATGGGACAATGTGGAGGGAGATTCACTGTGTGTCTGACCCCGGGGGTGTGTGATGGGACGGTGTGGAGGGAGCTTCACTCTATTTCTGACCCTGGGAGTGTGTTATTGGACGGTGTGGAGGGAGCTTCACTCTCTGTCTGACCCCAGGATTGTGTGATGGGACGGTGTGGAGGGAGCTTCACTCTGTGTCTGACCCCGGGAGTGTGTGATGGGACGGTGTGGAGGGATCTTCACTCTGTATCTGACCCCGGGAGTGCGTGATGGAACGGTGTGGAGGGATCTTCACTCTGTATCTGACCCCGGGAGTGTGTGATGGGACGGTGTGGAGGGAGATTCATTCTGTGCCTTCGCCCTCTCCCGCACTCCCACCCCCATTTTCCACAGGGATCCCTCCCGACACAACTCCCTGTCCACTCGTCCCTTCCCACTGATCTCCTCCTGGTACTCCTCCTTCCAAGCGGAACAAGAGTCACAACTGTCCCTGCACCTCCTCCCTACCATTCCTGTGAGTCTGTTGGGGAATCTACTGTATTAGGTGCTCCTGGTGTGGCCTCCTGTTTATCAGAGAGACCCAATGAAAATTGGGAGACCGCTTCACCGAGCACCTATGATCCATCTGCCAGAAAAAGCAGGATTACCCAGTGGCCACCCATTTCAATTCTGCTTCCCATTCCCATTCCAACATGTCAGTCCATGCTCTCTACTGTCGCGATGAGGCCACACTCAGGCTGGGGCAGCAGCAGTTCATATTCTGTCTGGGTTGCATCCAAACAGTTGGCATGAACATCAATTTCTTGAGCTTCTGGTAATTGCCCCCACCCCCTTCACCATTCTCCATTCCCTTTTCCTTCTTTCACCTCATCTCCTTACCTGCCCATCACCTGCCTCAGGTGCTCCTACCCTTCCCTTTCTCCCATGGTCTTCTACCCTCTATCAGATTCCCCTTCTCCAGCCCTTTAACTCTTTCATCAAACTTCCCCTTTCTTCACTTCACCTCCTCCCCCTCTCCCGGTTTTACCTATCACCCACACCTTGTACTTCCTCCTCCACTCCCCCCACCTTCTTAATCAGACTTCTCTTCTTTCCTGATGAAGGGCCTCGGCCTGAAACATCGACTGTTTGCTCTTTTCCACAGATGCTGCCTGACCTGCTGAGTTCCTCCAGCATTTTGTGTGTGTTGCTTTGGATTTCCAGCATCTGCAGATTGTCTCGTGTCTGTGAGTCTTCTCCTGCTCCTGTTTCTATGTTCTGACATTGTACAAGATGTTGGTGAGGCCAGATTTGGAATAATATGCTCAGGTTTAGTCACACTGCGACAGGAACAATGTCATGAAGCTGGACGGAGTGCAGAGGAGATTTACCAGGATGTTGCCAGGACTCGTGGGACTGAGTTATGGACAGAGGGTGAGCAGGTTGGGACTTTTTGTTTTGTCCCCATTGGAGTGTAGGAGAATGAGTGGTCATCTTATAGAGGTGTAGACAATCATGAGGGACATGCACTCAGTGGTGGAGGGGTCTCGGGAGGTAATTCTAGAGCAGAGGGTCATGGTGGACAGTGTTGTAGAGATTAATTCAGGATAATAGGGGCAGGGATGGGACAGCAGTGATATCTCAGTGGGGATTGAGACCAGAGGAAATGTTCACCCTCCCAGTCTCAGCTCCATCTCTCACCTCAGCCTGGTTTCCATCTGTTGTTCGATGTTCCCCTGTGGCTCCTCACCAGACGTTGCCTCTGCCTCTGACACGGAGAGTCCATCGCTCTCAGTCTGACACCTTCCTGTAACAGACCCGTCATCAGTGAACTCTGACCATTGGGACTCTGCCCACCTCAGACTCGTCCCTCACCCTCGGGAGCTCCCGCTCAACACACCGTCCCTCACCCTCGGGAGCTCCCTCTCAACACACCATCCCTCACTCCCAGGAGCTCCCTCTCAACACAGTGTCCCTCACCCTCGGGAGCTCCCTCTCAACACACCGTCCCTCACCCTCGGGAGCTCCCTCTCAACACACCATCCCTCACCCTCGGGAGCTCTCTCTCAACACACCGTCCCTCACCCTCGGGAGCTCCCGCTCAACACACTGTCCCTCACCCTCGGGAGCCCATCACTCCGACTACCCCACTACCTCAGAAGCTCCCTGAAGTCAGTCCCTTAGACCCAGCCATCTTTCAGCCCATCCCTGGAGCTGCTACAACAGACACCGTCCTCTTACCCCATGAGTTTCCTCAGTCCATCCCTTATCCTAGTGTGTTCCCTCACCTCAGACCCATCTCTACCTCAGGAGCTACTCAGACCAACACTCAATGTAAGAGGTCCCATGGTCTGAGACCCTTCTCAGCTTCAGCTTCTCCCTCACCAAGACCCTCCTCACCCTCAGACACCCCTCACTAACACTATCCTCATTGTGACCCTCCCCACTCTCAGAACCTCCCTCACCGACCCTCCACACCCCAAGAACCTCCCTCATCAAGACCCTCACCCCCAAATCTTCCCTCACCGAGACCCTCCTCACTCTCATACCCTCTCTAACCAAGAACATTCCTCACCCTCACTCCCTCCTACAGAGACACTGCTAATCCTCATTCCCTCACTGAAAACCTCATCACTACCAGATCCTCCCTCATTGAATCATCCTCAGCTACTACCTTACCTCCCCCACAGACCCCCCTCACCCTCAGTCACTCCAAACACACTCGGACACCCTCACCGAGACACTCCCTCACCCTCAGACCCCCCTCACCCTCAGTCACTCCAAACACACTCGGACACCCTCACCGAGACACTCCCTCACCCTCAGACCCTCCTCGCCCTCAGTCACTCCAAACACACTCAGACACCCTCACCGAGACAATCCTCACCTTCTGACCCTCCTCACCCTCAGTCACTCCAAACACACTCGGACACCCTCACCGAGACCCTCCCTCACCCTCTGACCCCCCCCCCCATTCAGACACTCCGACACCTTCAGGCGGAGCTCGAGCCTCGGGCAGATTAATCGACCAATGACGGAGGGAGGGAGGTGGGGCTCTGAGGATTGGCGGACTGACCAACCAATAAAGAAGCGAGGGAGGTGGGGCTCGCGCTGCGGGGAACGAACCGACCAGAGGCGGAGGGAGGAGCTCGCGAGCGGACGGTTTACCTGACCAATGACGTAACTCGGGGTGGGCGGAGTTACCTGAGCAGTGACGTAAGGCCAGCTGCGCGCGACGGTGCACGGTTACCTGATTGGCTTTTTGGAGCAAATTCCAGAAAATTGGCTTTTTTTTCAATTTGTTTGGCTTCGGAAAATTCATTTGGCTTTTTCCCGGCTTTTTCACTTGTTAACATTATCCGCACGGAAATTACCAGCCATCCTGTTTCTAAAACATTTTCCTTTGAGAAAGATGTATTTTGGTCAGTTTTCACTCCTGATGAAGGGTTTCGGCCCGAAACGTCATTATTTCCTCCTCCCATAGATGCTGTCTGGCCTGGTGAGTTCTGCCAGCATTTCGTGTTTTTATTTATTTCCAGCGTCTGCAGATTCACTCGTGTTGCCTTTGGTCAGTTACATTTGGCAATATTTCCGAAGCGTCCGGATGAGATTTATAATCATACAAATCGACTTTCTATACGGAATAACGTTTTGTGGTGAAACTGTGACGCCTTCGGCTGTTTTTATAAATCATTTATCATCAACACATGTCGTCAAAGAAATGGAAAGCTTGTTACGAGAGCAACCGTAAGTACAACAGCAAATGGGAAGAAAAACTTGTCTGGGTACAAAAGGCTGCTGATGTTCCAGTAAAACTCTTAAATTTGTGCAAAAAGGTTCAATTTTAGAACAAGACCAAGTAGAATGTAAAAAAGTACCAATTTCTTGGTTACATTGGAAACACTGATCAGATAAATTTGGGTTTAATTTATTTATTTTTTGTGGTGTAATATATAATTGATGTAAAAATAATCATATTGCACTAATCTTAACCGGACATTTATTGTATTTGTGATACTGTCAAGAAATAGTCTTGACCAATTTGTTTCTTCAATTTTAATATTCAAGTTTCCCATTTTTGTCTTGACCTATGGATTCCTTGTTTAATTGCCTGTTTTTGAATCAAACTATACATACAAGAAATAAATTTTTTAGCTTTTCCTTTTTGAATTAAAGTTTCTATTTCATTACATTTCGGCAATAACTTTGACCCAATTTTTCGCTTAAATAAGCCCTTCATTGGAAGTAACAAAAAACAGTGTTGTTTGATATTTTATATTTATTCTTTAATTGATCAAATGACATTAATATACCTCCTTCAAAACAGTCTCCTATATATCTAATCCCTTTTTGAAACCAATTGTATAAAAGTTGATTATCCATTGTAAAAGGAATGTCTATTTTGAATTAAAGATCTCTTTGCTAATAAAGAATTCCTTATTTCATCATCAACATTTATTTTATTCCATAAATCAATCAAATGTTTTAATATAGGAGATTCTTTCTTTTCCCATATCCATTTAGATTCCCATTTATATAGAAAATCTTCTGGTATTTTCTCCTATTTTATCTAGTTGTATTCTAATCCACGCCAGTTTATCTTTATCAAAAAAAGATGTAATAAATCTAAGTTGATTTGCTTTATAATAATTCTTAAAATTTGGAAGTTGTAACCCTCCTAGATCAAATTTCCATGTCAATTTTTCCAATGATATTCTTGACATCTTACCTTTCCAAAGGAACTTCCTCTCATATTTATTTAACTCTTGAAAAAACTTCTGAGGTAGTTGTATTGGTAGTGATTGGAATAAGTATTGTAATCTAGGGAATATATTCATTTATTCAGCATTTACTCTACCTACTAGTGTTATTGGTAATATCATCATTGGTAATAGAGTTAGCAACCTTTCAAATCATGAAAAATTGGAGAAACACCAGCGGAGAACTCCAGACGCAGCTTAATGTAACAAAGACTCCAGGGCAAGATAATGATAAAGTTAAGGCAGTAGAGTTGCAAATTGCTGTCAGCATGACCTGCCATTGTGCGATATGTACAGTTGACCACCTCAGTGAAATCATGATAGCTCATGGGCATGGGAGTACACTAGAGCACATAGAGTTACATAAAACTAAATGTGCATGCTGAATCAAAAACATTATTTCGCCTGCACTGACAACTGATCTTATTGATGACTTTCAGAACAAGAAATATGCCATCATCATAGATGAATCTACAGACATTTCAACACAAAAACACTTGTGTATTTTAGTTTGATTTTTAAGTGACAGGACAAAGGAAATTGTAACTGGGTTTCTAGGTTTTATTCCAGTGCAAGAGGCTACAGGGGAAAACATTCAATTTGATTGACATTGAAATCAAAAGATGTGGCCAGAGTCTTGCAAATTGCTTTGGTTCTGCATCCGATGGTGCATCAAACATGGTTGGGTGCAACAATTCTGTGTGGTCTAGACTAAACGATGTGTCCTTTCGGTGTAAACCCTTCATCTGCTCGGTGGCTTCTGCGTGGAAAAGTTCTGTTTAATATTTTGATGAGCTGGGAAGAGCTAAAGGCTAAAGTTGATTTTGGTTTCAAATTCTTAACAGCATGTAATAAGATCCTACAGCAGAACAACAGCACTGAGGCCCATCTAGAAATAAAAAATGTCTAAGAAAGATGTATGTCTATTCTAGATGAAGCTCTCAGTCAAGTTACATGTAGATTTCCATCAGCGAGAGATACATTTGTAAGTTTATCAAAATTGAGCCCTGTGATAATTTTAAATCAAGACTGAAGGCCCATGTTTTCTGAGTTACCCTTTATACACCTTGCAGGAAACAACGTCAGCTATTGAAGAACAACACAGAAAAATGCCTTTTGTCGATTGGAAAGAAGAAGCTCCATTTAAGAAAGACGGACTCCCTGCAGACACTGAACAGTTCTGGATTGGTGTACTTCACCATCAGGCATTTAAAGAGGTTGCCAACTTTGCCCTTACTTGCCTAACAACCCCTGTCAGCAATGCTGTAGTTGTGAGGATATTTTCTCTTGTATCCTCTGTTAAAATAAAGGCAAGAAACAGAATGCAGCTGAATCTTCTTGATGCTACGGTGAGAATCAGGGCAGAATTACTGCTTTCAGGCCAGTGTTGCAAAGACTTCACTGCATCTCCAGAAATGCTAAAAAACTTCACATCGGACAAGGTTTATGCTGCACGTTCCACTCATTCCTGTGAAGAGAATAGTAATGACCTGGATCTGGAGCTTTTCATGTGATGTGAGTATGAGAAACATTGAAATTTGGCTTTTTTCTATTATTGTTTGGCCTTAAATTAATATTTCAGTCTGGCAACCCTGCGCAGGCGAATTGACCAATGACAAGGCAGGAGGGGCGGCTCGCCGGGCGGGGAGATTAACTGAACTGTGAACTAAGCCCAGTGTCCAACACAGACACATTGCTGGTGTGGGGGGATTTATCCTGTGAACTGTCCCTCTCTCACCCTCTCTGTCCATTATATTCCTGTGAACTCAGCCCAGTGTCAAACACTGACATATTGCTGGTGTGGGGGGATTTATCCTGTGAACTGTCCCTCTCTCACCCTCTCTGTCCATTATATTCCTGTGAACTCAGCCCAGTGTCAAACACTGACATATTGCTGGTGTGGGGGGATTTATCCTGTGAACTGTCACTCTCTCACCCTCTCTGTCCATTATATTCCTGTGAACTCAGCCCAGTGTCCAACACTGACACATTGCTGGTGTGGGGGGATTTATCCTGTGAACTGTCCCTCTCTCACTCTCTCTGTCCATTATAACCATATAATGATATAACAATTATAGAACGGAAACAGGCCATCTCGGCCTTTCTAGTCTGTGCTGAAAGCTTCCTCTCACCTAGTCCCACGACCTGCACTCAGCCCATAACCCTCCATTCCTTTCTTATCCATATACCCATCCAATTTTTTTTAAATGAGAAAATCGAACCTGCCTGTATCACTTCTACTGGAAGGTCGTTCCACACAGTTACCACTCTCTGAGTAAAGAAGTTCCCTCTCGTGTTACCCCTGAACTTTTACCCCTTAACTTGTAACTCATGTCCTCTTGTTTGAATCCTCCCTACTCTCGATGCTGAAAGCCTATCCACGTCAACTCTATCTATCCTCATAATTTTAAATACCTCTATAAAGACCCCCTCAATCTTTTACGCTCCAAAGAATAAAGACCTAACTTGTTCAACCTTTCTCTGTAACTTAGGTGCTGAAACC
Source organism: Hemitrygon akajei (assembly GCF_048418815.1). Taxonomy (NCBI): domain Eukaryota; kingdom Metazoa; phylum Chordata; class Chondrichthyes; order Myliobatiformes; family Dasyatidae; genus Hemitrygon; species Hemitrygon akajei. Next base: position 880,131 of record NW_027332028.1, on the reverse strand, counting down.
CAGGTAACATTCTAGTAAATCTCGTCTATACTCTCTCTATTTTTTTGACATCTTTCCTATAATTCGGTGACCAGAACTGTACACAATACTCCAACTTTGGCCTCACCAATGCCTTGTACAATTTTAACATTACATCCCAACTCCTAGACTCAATGCTCGGATTTATAAAGGCCAGCATACCAAAAGCTTTCTTCACCACCCTATCCACATGAGATTCCACCTTCAGGGAACTATGCACCATTATTCCTAGATCACTCTGTTCTACTGCATTCCTCAATGCCCTACCATTTACCATGTATGTCCTATATTGATTAGTCCTACCAAAATGTAGCATCTCACACTTATCAGCATTAAACTCCATCTGCCATCTTTCAGCCCACTCTTCTAACTGGCCTAAACCTCTCTGCAAGCTTTGAAAACCCACTTCATTATCCAGAATGCCACCTGTATTAGTATCATCTGCAAATTTACTAATCCAATTTACCACCCCATCATCCAGATCATTACTGTATATGACAAACAACATTAGAAACATAGAAAATAGGTGCAGGAGTAGGCCATTTGGCCCTTCGGTCCTGCACCGTCATTCAGTATGATCATGGCTGATCATCCAACTCAGAACCTTGTATCTGCTTTCTCTCCATACCCCCTGATCCCTTTAGCCACAAAGGCCATATCTAACTCCCTATTAAATATAGCCAATGACTGTCCTCAACTGTTTCCTGTGGCAGAGAATTCCACAGATTCACCACTCTCTGTGTGAAGAAGTTTTCCCTCATCTCGGTCCTAAAAGGCTTCCCCTTTATCCTTAAACTGTGACCCCCCTCGTTCTGGACTTCCCCAACATCGGAAACAATCTTCCTGCATCTAGCCTGTCCAATCTCTTTAAAATTTTATATGTTTCAATAAGATCCCCCCTCAATCTTCTAAATTCCAGCGAGTATAAGCCTAGTCAATCCAGTCTTTCTTCATATGAAAGTCCTGCCATCCCAGGAATCAATCTGGTGAACCTTCTTTGTACTCCCTCTATGGCAAGAATGTCTTTCCTCAGATTAGGGAACCAAAACTGCACACAATACTCTAGGTGCGGTCTCACCAAGGCCTTGTACAACTGCAGTAGAACCTCCCTGCTCCTGTACTCAAATCCTTTTGCTGTGAATGCCAACATACCATTTGCCTTTTTCACCGCCTGCTGTACCTGCATGCCCACCTTCAATGACTGGTGTACAATGACACCCAGGTCTCATTGCTCTTCCCCTTTTCCTAATCGGCCACCATTCAGATAGATATCTGTTTTCCTGTTCTTACAACCAAAGTGGATAACCTCACATTTATCCACATTAAATTGCATCTACCATGAATTTGCCCACTCACCTAACCTATCCAAGTCATCCTGCATCCTCTTAGCATCCTCCTCACAGCTAACACCACCGCCCAGCTTTGTGCCATCCACAAACTTGGAGATGCTGCATTTAATTCCCTCGTCTAAATCATTAATATATATATATTGTAAACAACTGGGGTCCCAGCACTGAGCCTTGCGGTACCCCACTAGTCACTGCCTGCTATTTTGAAAAGGTCCAGTTTATTCCCACTCTTTGCTTCCTGTTTGCCAACCAATTCTCTATCCACATCAATACCATACCCCCAGTACCGTGTGCTTTAAGTTTGCACACTAATCTCCTGCGTGGGACCTTGTCAAAAGCCTTTTGAAAATCCAAATATACCATATCCACTGGTTCTCCCCTATCCACTCTATTAGTTGCATCCTCAAAAAATTCTATAAGATTCGTCAGACATGATTTTCCTTTCACAACTCCATGCTGACTTTGTCCGATGATTTCACCTCTTTCCAAATGTGCTGTTATCACATCTTTGATAACCAACTCTAGCATTTTCCCCACCATCGATGTCAGGCTAACCGGTCTGTAATTCCCTGGTTTCTCTCTCCCTCCTTTTTTAAAATATGGGGTTACATTAGCCACCCTCCAATCCTCAGAAACTAATCCAGAATCTAAGGAGTTTTGAAAAATTATCACTAATGCATCTACTATTTATTGGGCTACTTCCTTAAGCACTCTGGGATGCAGACCATCTGGCCCTGGGGATTTATCTGCCTTTAATCCCTTCAATTTACCTAACACCACTTCCCTACTAACATGTATTTCCCTCAGTTCCTCCATCTCACTAGACCCTCGGTCCCATACTATTTCCGGAAGATTATTTATGTCTTCCTTAGTGAAGACAGAACCAAAGTAGTTATTCAATTGGTCTGCCATGTCCTTGTTCCCCATGATCAATTCACCTGTTTCTGACTGGAAGGGACCTACATTTGTCTTAACAAATCTTCTTTTCACATATCTATAAAAGCTTTTCTGGTCAGTTTTTATGATCCCTGCCAGCTTTCTCTCATAATCTTTTTTCCCTTTCCTAATTAAGCCCTTTGTCCTCCTCTGCTGAACTCTGAATTTATCCCAGTCCTCAGGTGTGCTGCTTTTTCTGGCTAATTATATGTTTCTTCTTTGGACTTGATACTATCCCTAATTTCCCTTGTCAGCGCGGGTGCACTACCTTCACAGATTTATTCTTTTGCCAAACTGGGATGAACACTTGTTGTAGTTCATCCATGCAATCTTTAAATGCTTGCCATTGCATATCCACCGTCAACCCTTTAAGTATCATTTGCCACTCTATCTTAGCTAATTCACATCTCATTTTTCACATCTCATACCTTCAAAGTTACCCTTCTTTAAGTTCAGAACCTGTGTTTCTGAATTAACTATGTCACTCTCCATCTTAATAAAGAATTCCACCATATAATGGTCACTCTTACCCAAGGGGCCTCGCATGACAAGATTGCTAACTAACCCTTCCTCATTGCTCAATACCCAGTATAGAATGGCCTGCTCTCTAATTGGTTCTTCGACATGTTGGTTCAGCAAACCATCCCGCATACATTCCAAGAAATCCTCTTCCTCAGCACCCTTACCAATTTGGTTCAGCCAATCTATATGTAGATTGAAGTCACCCATTGAACTGCTGTTCCTTTATTGCACGCATTTCTAATTTACTGTTTAATGGCATCCCCAACCTCACTACTGCTGTTAGGTGGCTTGTACACAACTCCCACCAGTATTTTCTGCCCCTTAGTGTTATGCAGCTCTACCCATATCGATTCCACATCCTCCCGGCTAATGTCCTTCCTTTCTACTGCGTTAATCTCCTCTCTAACCAGCAACGCTATCCCATTTCCTTTGCTTTCCTGTCAATCCCTCCTGAATATTGAATATCCCTGGATGTTGAGCTCGCATCCTTGGTCGCCCTGGAGCCATGTCTCTGAGATCCCAACAATATCATATTCATTAATAACTATCTGCACATTCAATTCATCCACCTTGTTACGAATGCTCCTCGCATTGACACACAAAGCCTTCAGGTTTGTTTTTACAACACTCTTAGCCCTTATACAATTATGTTGAAAAGTGGCCCTTTTTGATTTTTGCCCTGGATTTGCCTGCCTGCCACTTTTACTTTTCACCTTACTACTTTTTGCTTCTACCCTCATTTTACATCCCTCTGTCTCTCTGCACTTGTTCCCATCCCCCTGCCACATTAGTTTAAATCCTCCTGAACAGCAGTAGCAAACGCTACCCCGAGGTCATTGGTTCCAATCCAGCCCAGTTGCAGACCGTCCTGTTTGTACCAGTCCCACCTCCCTCAGAACTGGTTCCAGTGCCCCAGCAATTTGAATCCCTGTCCCTTGCACCATTTTTCAAGCCACGTATTCGTCTGAAATATCCTCCTATTTCTACTCTGACTAGCACGTGGCACTGGCAGTAATCCAGAGATTACCTTTGTTGTCCTACTTTTTAGTTTATCTCCTAACTCCCTAAATTCACCTTGTAGGACCTCATCCCGTTTGTTACCTATGTGCACCTCGACCACTGGCTGTTGACCCTCCCACTCCAGAATGTCCTGCAGCTGCTCAGAGACATCCTTGACCCTTGCACCAGGGAGGCAACATACCATCCTGGAGTCTCGTTTGCGGCCACAGAAATGCCTATCTATCCCCCTTACAATTGAATCCCCTATCACAATAGCTCTCCCACTCCTTTTCCTTTCCTCCTGTGCCGCAGAGCCAACCATGGTGCCATGAACTCGGCTGCTGCTGCCTTCCCCGATGAGACATCTCCCCCAACAGTATCCAAAACAGTATATCTGTTTACGAGGGACATGACCTCAGGGGACTCCTGCACTACCAGCCTACTGCTACGCTGTCTAGTGGCCACCCCTTCCCTTTTGCCTGTGTAGCCTTTACCTGCAGTGTGGCCAACTCACTAAATGTGCTATTCACGACTTTCTCAGTATTGCGGATGCTGCAGAATGAATCCAATCACAGCTCCAGACGCTCAATGCGGTCTGCCAGAAACTGCAGCTGGTCACAGTTCCTGCACACATAGTCGTCAGAGACACTGGAAGTATCCCTGATTTCAAACATGCTGCAGGAAGAACAAACCATGGGCCCAATCTCAGCTGTCATGACCTAACCAATACGTTGCCTCAGCTTTTGAAACGTTCTCCTTTCAAAGGAACTTAACCGGCCTTGCGTCACTTGGAGTGAAGCTTGTCCTCAGCCTCTTGAGACAAAGCGACTCTGTCTCCCACTACTCCGTCGCCCGCTCCATCTAACTGCTCCCTTTAAATTCTCCCGCTACCTCATTGTCCGACTTACACACGCTTGTGCAGTCGTGCCCTCGTTAAACTGCCGAAGAAAATTGGACCCAACATTCCGGTAAACTCAGCCCAGTGTCCAACACTGACACATTGCTGGTGTGGGGGGAATTTATCCTGTGAACTGTCCCTCTCTCACCCTCTCTGTCCATTATATTCCTGTGAACTCAGCCCAGTGTCCAACACTGACACATTGCTGGTGTGGGGTGATTTATCCTGTGAACTGTCCCTCTCTCACCCTCTCTGTCCATTATATTCCTGTGAATTCAGCCCAGTGTCTCACACTGACAGATTGCTGGTGTGGGGGGGATTTATCCTGTGAACTGTCCCTCTCTCACCCTCTCTGTCCATTATATTCCTGTGAACTCAGCCCAGTGTCCAACACTGACACATTGCTGGTGTGGGGGGATTTATCCTGTGAACTGTCCCTCTCTCACCCTCTCTGTCCATTATATTCCTGTGAACTCAGCCCAGTGTCCAACACTGACACATTGCTGGTGTGGGGGGATTTATCCTGTGAACTGTCCCTCTCTCACCCTCTCTGTCCATTATATTCCTGTGAACTCAGCCCAGTGTCCAACACTGACACATTGCTGGTGTGGGGGATTTATCCTGTGAACTGTCCCTCTCTCACCCTCTCTGTCCATTATATTCCTGTGAACTCAGCCCAGTGTCCAACACTGACACATTGAAGGTGTGGGGGGAATTTATCCTGTGAACTGTCCCTCTCTCACTGTCTCTGTCCATTATATTCCTGTGAACTCAGCCCAGTGTCCAACACTGACACATTGCTGGTGTGGGGGGATTTATCCTGTGAACTGTCCCTCTCTCACTGTCTCTGTCCATTATATTCCTGTGAACTCAGCCCGTGTCCAACACTGACACGTTGCTGGTGTGGGGGGATTTATCCTGTGAACTGTCCCTCTCTCACTGTCTCTGTCCATTATATTCCTGTGAACTCAGCCCGTGTCCAACACTGACACATTGCTGGTGTGGGGGGATTTATCCTGTGAACTGTCTCTCTCTCACCCTGTCTGACCATTATATTCCTGTGAACTCAGCCCAGTGTCCAACACTGACACATTGCTGGTGTGGGGGGATTTATCCTGTGAACTGTCCCTCTCTCACCCTCTCTGTCCATTATATTCCTGTGAACTCAGCCCAGTGTCCAACACTGACACGTTGCTGGTGTGGGGGGATTTATCCTGTGAATTGTCCCTCTCTCACCCTCTCTGTCCATTATATTCCTGTAAACTCAGCCCAGTGTCCAACACTGACACATTGCTGGTGTGGGGGGATTTATCCTGTGAACTGTCCCTCTCTCACCCTCTCCGTCCATTATATTCCTGTGAACTCAGCCCAGTGTCCAACACTGACACATTGCTGGTGTGGGGGATTTATCCTGTGAACTGTCCCTCTTCCACCCTCTCTGTCCATTATATTCCTGTGAACTCAGCCCAGTGTCCAACACTGACACATTGCTGGTGTGGGGGATTTATCCTGTGAACTGTCCCTCTCTGTCATTAATAACCATATAAAAATAACAGAACGGAAACAGGCCATCTCGGCCTTTCTAGTCCGTGCTGAATGATTACTCTCACCTAGTCCCACCTACCTGCACTCAGCCCATAACCCTCCATTCCTTTCCTATCCATATACCCATCCAATTTTTTTTTAAATGAGAAGATCTAACCTGCCTTTACCACTTCTACTGGAAGCTCGCTCCACACAGCCACCACTCTCTGAGTAAACAAGTTCCCCCACGTGTTACCCCTAAACTTTTGCCCCTTAACTCGTAACTCACGTCCTCTTGTTTGAATCCTCCCTACTCTCAATGCTGAAAGCCTATCCACGTTAACTCTATCTATCCCCCTCATAATATACCTCTATCTTCTACGCTCCAAAGAATAAAGACCTAACTTGTTCAACCTTTCTCTGTGTATGACTTACCAGCAAAGATAGAGAGGTCCGCTGAAGTCTGATGGTACTATTTTCAAACGTTTTTTATTTATAAAGGGGCACAAACATATGGTTAATACAAAACATTCAGATCATATACATCGTCAAAACACAATCTAAAGCACAGGTATAGTAATAATCAATCAGAAATAAGCTCTATCGTTGTCTAGGGGAATACTGAGTCCAATGGAATATAAAAGTCACTCATAAATCTGCAGGCTTTTCCGTTTGGGAACCGCTGGCATTTCACGTGTTGGAGAGAGAGAGTGGTGAGAAAGAAGGAACACTTGCCCGTCGTCTTTACGAAGAAAATCCCGGTTGTTAGTTAAAACGGTTTTCCTTTGGTTTCAGCCACAGACTCCCGATCCGGAATCTAACGCACGTGGCTTCCTTCAAAATGGCTTCCCGCTCCGACGGGAAGCGCTATCGTGTCTTCTTCGTGTGTCTCCTTGGTGCATCTGAGGCCCCGCCTTGGCAGCCCACCTTTTATCTGGACTGGCAGGGTTGTAGATGTCAATCAGGGTGGGGGTGAGGCAATCCTTCCCCCATCACCCAGCCCATGTTGCCCTGAGGGTTTGCACGTAGTCCAGTCCCTTATTCCACAAAGGTGTCTCCCAAGACAATGGCCGTGTCCGTGGCTTTTGTCTGGCTGAGAGGCCAGCCCACATTCCAAACCGTAAGGCTGCTCTCTCTCTCTTGCGATTCTCACAAAGGAGGGGGCTGGGGTCATAACACCTCCCCTCTTAAAAGTTTTTTACCAGCGGTTAAAAACAAGTTGGTACAGTCTTATAGGATTTTTGAATCTAACACAATACACCAGCTTTTCGTTTTAACTACAGAGCCATACATTTTACATTTAATTCAGCACCTAGATAAACAATCCGCTAGCACATTATCACTCCCCTTAATGTGCTGTATCTTAATATCGATTTCCTGCAGCATCAGACTCCAGCTTAATAACCTCCTGTTTTTATTTTTCATATTGTCCAGGAATACCAGCGGGTTGTGATCGGTATAGACCACTAGGGGTCTTTGCGCCGGACAAATGTACACTTCGAAATGTTGTATCGCCAACACAAGCGCTAACAATTCGTTTTCCACGGTAGAGTAATTCCTCTGGTGTCTATTGAACTTCTGAGAGAAATATGCTACCGGGTGCTCCACTCCATCCCCTGCTTGCTGTAAGAGGACCGCTCCTGCCGCCTCATCGTTGGCGTCCGTGGTCAAGGAGAAGGGGGTTAACAAATCGGGCGCTTTTAACACAGGGTCATGGCACAATATGGCTTTTAACTTTTCAAAGGCATTCTGACAAGAATGACCCCCGTCAAATTTTTCCTCCTTTCACAGTAGTTTTGTAAGGGGGAGCGCAATGTCCGCGAAATTTTTACAGAATTTCCGATAGATAGATAGATAGATAGATAGATACTTTATTCATCCCCATGGGGAAATTCAACATTTTTTCCAATGTCCCATACACTTGTTGTAGCAAAAACTCATTACATACAATACTTAACTCAGTAATAATAAGATATGCATCTAAATCACTAACTCAAAAAGCATTAATAATAGCTTTAAAAAAAAGTTCTTAAGTCCTGGCAGTTGAATTGTAAAGCCTAATGGCATTGGGGAGTATTGACCTCTTCATCCTGTCTGAGGAGCATTGCATCGACAGTAACCTGTCGCAGGGCCCTTTTATTGTAGGGTACAGGGACCTCGGAAAAAGCCCGGACCTTCGCCTGCACAGGGGCCAACTGCCCGTCTCCCACCACATACCCCAGATAGGTGATCGTGGCATGACCAAACTCACTCTTGGCGAGGTTTACTGTAAGGTGGGCTGCCGACATTTGGGTAAACAAACTTTCTACAGCCCCCAGATGCTCCTCCCAGGTGTCATTCCAAACTACCGCATCGTCAAGATAAGCCTTGGTGTGGGTTAACCCCTTTATCACAGCGTCTATCATCCGCTGAAATGTCCCTGGGGCAATTTTCATCCCAAACGGCATAACGTTGTACTCGTACAACCCGGACGGGGTGACAAAGGCTGAAATCTCTCGAGCCCTGTCCGTTAAAGGAACGCACCAGTACCCCTTTAACAAGTCAATTTTTGTGATGTACCTTGCCTTCCCCCACTTGATCAATGCAATCATCCACCTGGGGGATAGGGTAAGCATCGGTCTGGGTAACCGCGTTGACCTTCCGGTAATCGGTACAGAATCTTATGGTACCGTCCGGCTTTGGGACAACCACGCAAGGAGAAGCCCACGCGGAAGGGGATTCGCGGATTATCCCAGCAGCTAGCATATGTTCAATCTCCTTCTCTACCAGCTGGCTCTTTTCAGAATTCATCCGATAAGGGGCCTGTTTTATAGGTCGGGTTGAGGTAACTATTACATCATGCTTCGTCCCACTACACCTTCGGGGAACATCTGGACATAAGTCTGCATGCCGGTTAATGAGCTGTATTACCTGCTCCCGCTGTTCAGGCTTTAAGTGGCCAACTTTATCTGCAAGGCTCGCCAATACGATAGAGTTCTCCAATCTGGTGGGGACTATACCTATCTTGTCAAACCGTTCTGGTCCCTCCTTACCATCCCCCTCTACCTCATCGGCTTTCATGGCCGCACCAACCACCGTGGGGGTGGGTTCATGATACCCTTTTATCATGTTCACGTGAATTAACTGGGTCGGCTTTCTCCGGTCAGGGGTTTCGATCACGTAATTCAGTGAGTCTATTTTCTTACGCACTGTATATGGTCCTTGAAACCTCGCCCTAAGGGGGTGGGTAACTACCGGGAATAGGACCAAGACCCGGTCGCCCAGGTGAAACTCTCGTTCTCTCGCTCTCCGGTTATACCACTGACTCATTTTTCCCTGGGAGGCTTTAAGGTTTTCTTTTGCCAAGGCGCATACTTTATGCAGCCTTTCCCGGAATTTCAGAACATAGTCGATCACACTGACTTGGACGGTCGGGCTAGACCACTTTTCTTTCAGTAGGGTTAGAGGTCCCCTGGGCCTGTGACCGAAAACCAGCTCGAACGGACTGAACCCCAGGGAGCACTGGACTGTATCCCTTACGGCAAATAACAAAAGGGGTAAAGCCTCATCCCAGTCTCGAACGTTCTCCTGACAATAAGCTTTAAGCATGGTCTTTAGGGTAGCGTGGAACCTTTCCAACGCTCCTTGTGACTCCGGGTGATACGCAGAGGCCAGAATCTGCTTTACCCCTAGCTGGGTCATCATCTGCCGAAATGTGCTCGACGTGAATGTACTTCCCTGGTCTGATTGTATCTCCTTAGGCAGCCCCACGGTGGTAAAGAATTTAATAAGGGCCTTCACCACCGCAGAGTCCTAATACTACCCAGAGGCACGGCCTCGGGAAATCGTGTAGCGGCACACATCAGGGTCATGATATACTGCCGCCCACTCGCAGTTTTAGGAAAGGGTCCCACAAAATCCACAATGACTCGGGAGAAAGGCTCTTCACATGCGGGGATAGGTCGGAGGGGAGCCTTAGGGATAACTTGGTTCGGCTTACCCACCACTTGGTATGTATGACATCTTTTACAATACTCAGTAACATCTTTTTTCAGGTTTGGCCAATAGAACTCTCTCTGAACCCGCTCCACTGTCTTCTTTATTCCTAAATGCCCACCTAAAGGTCCCTTATGGGCTAAGTCAAGAATTTCGTCCCGATATACTTTCGGGACTACTATCTGATGTATCACCGCCCAGTCCTCATCGGCCGGCACCGCGGGGGGTCTCCACTTCCTCATCAACACCCCCTCCTGGAGATAATAACCCTCTGGCTCTGCCTCCAGTTCAGTCTCAGAGAGAACCGACTCTCTCAAGGCTACCAGCTCCTCGTCACCTTTCTGTTTCCGTACAAACTCTCTTCTTGCTAAGGACAGGTCTACCTCTTCCCGATTACTCTCTCTTTCCTCCCTACTCTCCAGTTTACCTTCCTCTGACTCTCGCTGGTACAGAGTCGGTAAAAACGTCTCGGCCAAATCAAAACTGGCCAGATTCAAACAGCTCTCGGTCTCAGCTGCCCTTTTCGACATGCTGCGAGTGACCGCGCATGCGGGATAGATTTTTTTATCTGAGGGAGGGTCCTCAACTCTCACGGGCTGGGTTGTCAGCTTCACGGCTGCACCCATCTTCCCACCCGCTAGGTCGTTACCCAGAAGGACGTCCACGCCTTCCCCCGGCAACTCCGGCAGGACCCCCTGTTCCACTGGTCCCGACACCAACTCACAATCTAGAAGGACCCTATGCAAAGGCACTACCTCGGTCCGGTTTCCTATGCCTCTCAGGGCTACCTCCCCCGTCCGAGGTCCGAATTTTAACACATTACGGCTAATCAAGGATAGCTCCGCCCCCGTGTCTCTCCAAATCCATACGGGGATTGGGGGGACCCCTTCCCTCAAAGACACGGTTCCTTCGGAACTAAATGTCTCCCGCCCCTCCTTTCTCTCCCCTTGAGCTCTTCGCTCTTGCCTTCGCCTGTCCAGCTCCAATTCATGGCTCCTTTGTTTCTCTTTCTCTTCATACTCTCTTTGCTTCGCAGCTGCTTCCAGCTGCTTTAACTGGAGCTCATGACCCCGTCTCACCTCTAATTCCTTTAGTTTGAATGCCTGCTCCCTTTCCTTTTCCTTCTCGGCTCGTTCTTTTCCTTCTCAGCTGCTTCTAGCTGCTTTACTTTAAATTCATGTTCCAACCGTACTTTCTCCAACTCTAACTGATCTGTCCCACTCGCTAATCTCTTTTCGGGGATATTTTCCAAATCCTCAGCTGCAAACACCTTCTTCCCAACGTAATACAGATTTATGACCCTTCGCACTTCCTGCTTTTTCATTGATGACCTCACCTCTGTGAGGTCTAACTCCTTTGCCAGATTTACCAAGTCTAATTTGGTAGCCGCCCCTAGCGCCTCTACAGTCGGGTTTCTCATAAATTCATCCACATCCATCTTTGCTGGTTTCCTATCTGGTTACGCAGGTAGCCAGATTTAAGTTTGGACTTACAGCCCGATTCACTGACCCTCCCCTTTGGTTTCAAATCCCGGGACGAGGCCCCACTTGTTACGTTCCCAGTAACCGGGTGACTTACCAGCAAAGATAGAGAGGTCCGCTGAAGTCTGATGGTACTATTTTCAAACGTTTTTTATTTATAAAGGGGCACAAACCTACGGTTAATACAAAACATTCAGATCATATACATCGTCAAAACTCAATCTAAAGCACAGGTATAGTAATAATCAATCAGAACTAAGCTCTATCGTTGTCTAGGGGAATACTGAGTCCAATGGAATATAAAAGTCACTCATAAATCGACAGGCTTTTCCGTTTGGGAACCGCTGGCATTTCACGTGTTGGAGAGAGAGAGTGGTGAGAAAGAAGGAACACTTGCCCGTCGTCTTTACGAAGAAAATCCCGGTTGTTGGTTAAAACGGTTTTCCTTTGGTTTCAGCCACAGACTCCCGATCCGGAATCTAACGCATGTGGCTTCCTTCAAAATGGCTTCCCGCTCCGACGGGAAGCGCTATAGTGTCTTCTTCGTGTGTCTCCTTGGTGCGTCTGAGGCCCCGCCTCAGCAGCCCACCTTTTATCTGGACTGGCAGGGTTGTAGATGTCAATCAGGGTGGGGGTGAGGCAATCCTTCCCCCATCACCCAGCCCACGTTGCCTTGAGGGTTTGCACGTAGTCCAGTCCCTTATTCCACAAAGGTGTCTCCCAAGACAATGGCTATGTCCGTGGCTTTTGTCTGGCTGAGAGGCCAGCCCACATTCCAAACCGTAAAGCTGCTCTCTCTCTCTTGCGATTCTCACAAAGGAGGGGGCTGGGGTCATAACAAACCTTTCTCTGTGTACAATGTACAGTGTATGTTAATCAAAATAGCTTCTTTGTTTTGTTTAGAGTAGGAATGCTTCTTTGTACGATAAGTGTTTTCTCTCGCAGTTGTTTAGCTTTGGACTTGCTGATATGGGGATTGTATTCAATTTTTAACCAATGGGGAATGTTATTTTGTCTTGTGGGTCTGGGAGTGGGGGTTTTGCGGTCTTTTCCGGGGAGTCGGGAAGAAGACGCCTAACCTCACACTTATCAGCATTAAACTCCATCTGCCATCTTTCAGCCTGCTCTTCTAACTGGCCGAAATCTCTCTGCAAAGTTTGAAAACCTACTTCGTTATCCACAATGTCATCTATATTAGTTTCACCTGCAAACTTACTAATCCAATTTACCACCCCATCATCCAGATCATTATTGTATATGACAAACAACATTGGACCCACTATTCTGGAAAACTCAGAGTGTCCAATATTGACACATTGCTGGTGTGGGGGATTTAACCTGTGAACTGTCCCTCTCTCACCCTCTCTGTCTATTATATTCCTGTAAACTCAGCCCAGTGTCCAACACTGATACATTGCTGGTGTGGGGGGAATTATCCTGTGAACTGTCTATCTCTCACCCTCTCTGTCCGTTATATTCCTGTGAACTCAGCCCAGTGTCCAACACTGACACATTGCTGGTGTGGAGGGATTTATCCTGTGAACTGTCCCTCTCTCACCCTCTCTGTCCATTATATTGCTGTAAACTCAGCCCAGTGTCCAACACTGACACATTGCTGGTGTGGGGGGATTTATCCTGTGAACTGTCTATCTCTCACCCTCTCTGTCCATTATATTCCTGTGAACTCAGCCCAGTGTCCAACACTGACACATTGCTGGTGTGGGGGATTTACCCTGTGAACTGTCCCTCTCTCACCCTCTCTGTCCATTATATTCCTGTGAACTCAGCCCAGTGTCCAACACTGACACATTGCTGGTGTGGGGGGATTTATCCTGTGAACGGTCCCTCTCTCACCCTCTCTGTCCATTATATTCCTGTGAACTCAGCCCAGTGTCCAACACTGACACATTGCTGGTGTGGGGGGACTTATCCTGTGAACTGTCCCTCTCTCACCCTCTCTGTCCATTATATTCCTGTGAGCTCAGCCCAGTGTCCAACACTGACACATTGCTGGTGTGGGGGATTTATCCTGTGAACTGTCCCTCTCTCACCGTCTCTGTCCATTATATTCCTGTAAACTCAGCCCAGTGTCCAACACTGACACATTGCTGGTGTGGGGGATTTATCCTGTGAACTGTCCCTCTCTAACCGTCTCTGTCCATTATATTCCTGTGAACTCAGCCCAGTGTCCAACACTGACACATTGCTGGTGTGGGGGATTTATCCTGTGAACTGTCCCTCTCTCACCCTCTGTCCATTATAACCATATAACGATATAACAGTTACAGCACGGGAACAGACCATCTCGACCGTTATAGTCCTTGCTGAATGCTTACTGTCACCTAGTCCCTCCTACCTGCACTCAGTCCATAACCCTCAATTCCTTTCCTGTCCAGATACCCATCCAATTTTTTTTTAAATGATAAAATCGAACCTGCCTCTACCACTACTACTGATAGTTGTTTCACACAGCTACCACTCTCTGAGTAAACAAGTTTCCCCTCGTGTTACCCCTAACATTTTGCCCCTTAACTTTCAATTCATGTCCTCTTGTTTGAATCTCCCCTACTCTCAATGGAAAAAGCCTATCCACATCAACCCTATCTATTCTCCTCATAATTTTAAATACCTCTATCAAGTCCCCCCTCAACCTTCTATACTCCAAAGAATAAAGACCTAACTTGTTCAACCTTTCTCTGTAACTTAGACTCTGAAACCCAGGTAACATTCTAGTAAATCTCCTCTGTACTCTCTATTTTGTTGACCTCATTCCTCTAATTCGGTGACGAGAACTGTACATAATACTCCAAATTTGGCCTCTCCAATGCCTTGTACAATATTAACATTTCATCCCAACTCCTATACTCAATGCTCTGATTTATAAAGGCCAGCATACCACAAGCTTTCTTCACCACCCTATGCTCATGAGATTCCAGCTTCAGGGAACTATGCACCATTATTCCTCGATCACTCTGTTCTACTGCATTCCTCAGTCCTACCATTTACCATGTATGTCCTATTTTGATTAGTCCTAACAAAATGTAGCAGCTCACACTTATCAGCATTAAACTCCATCTGCCTTCTTTCAGCCCACTCTTCTATCTGGCCTAAATCTTGCTACAAGCTTTGAAAACCTACTTCATCATGCACAACGCCACCTATCTTAGTATCATCTGCATAATTCCTAATCCAATTAACCACCCCATCCAGATCTTTTATGCATATGACAAACAACATTGGACCCAGTACAGATCCCTGGGGCACAACACTAGTCACCGGCCTCCAACCTGACAAGCAGTTATCCACCACTACTCTCTGTCATCTCCCATCCAGCCACTGTTGAATCCATTTTACTTCTACAATATTAATACCTAACGACTGAACCTTCCTAACTAACCTTCCGTGTGGAACCTTTTCAAAGGCCTTACTGAAGTCTATTTTGACAACATCCACTGCTTTACCCTTGTCAACTTACCTTGTAACCTCTGCCAAAAATTCAATAAGATTTGTCAAACATGACCTTCCACGCTCAAATCTATGTTGACTGTTCCTAATCAGACCGTGTCTATCCAGATAATAGTATATACCATCTTTAAGAATACTTTCCATTAATTTACCCTTCACTCACGTCAAACTTACAGGCTGATAATTGCTAGGTGTACTCGTAGAACCCTTTTTAAACAATGGAACCACATGAGCAATATGCCAATTCTCCGCCACCATCCCTATTTCTCGTGACATTTAAAATAATCCTGTCAGAGCCCCTGATTCTCTAAGGGATCAATTTTATCCCTCACTGTCCTTTTGCTATTAATATAACTGTAGAAACCCTTTGGATTTATTTTCACCTTACTTGCCAAAGCAACCTCGTATCTCCTTTTAGCTTTTCTAATTTATTTCTTAAGATTCTTTTTACATCCTTTATATTCCTCGAGCACCTCATTTACTCCATGCTGCCTATATTTATTGTAGATCTCTCTCTTTTTCCGAACCAAGTTTCCAATACCCCTTGAAAACCATGGCTCTCTCAAACTTTTAAACTTTCCTTTCAACCTAATAGGAACATAAAGATTCTTTACCCTCAAAATTTCACCTTTAAATGATCTCCTTTTCTCTATTACATCCTTCCCATAAAACAAATTGTCCCAATCTACTCCTTCTAAATCCATTCGCTTCTCCTCAAAGTTAGCCTTTCTCCAACCAAAAATCTCAACCCTGAGTCCAGTCCTATCCTTCTCCATAATTATATTGAAACTAATGGTATTGTGATCACTGGACCCGAAGTGCTCCCCAACACATACCTGTGTCACCTGACCTATTTCATTCCCTAACTGCTCCTTCTTTATTTGGTGCCTCTATGTATTGCTGTACAAAACTATCGTGCACATATTTTACAAACTCCAAACCATCCAGCCCTTTTACAGAATGGGCTTCCCAGTCTATGTGTGGAAAATTAAAATCTCCCACAATGACAACCCTGTGCTTACTACAAATATCTACTATCTCCTTGCAGATTTGCTCCTCCAATTCTCGTTCCCCATTAAGTGGTCTATAATACACCCCTATAAGTGTTACTACCCTTTCCCATTTCTCAATTCCACCCAAATAATCTCCCTAGACGATCCTTCTAATCTATCCTGCCAGAGCACCGCTGTAATATTTTCTGACAAGCAATGCACCACCTCCCCCTCTTGTCCCTCCAATTCTATCATATCTGAAGCATGAAATCCAGGAATATTTAGTTGCCAATCACACCCCTCCTGCAACCATGTTTCACTAATAGCTACAACATCATATTTCCAGGTATCAATCTATGCTCTAAGCTCATCCACCTTTCTTACAATGCTCCTTGCATTAAAAGAGATGCATTTAAGAGACTCTCCACCTCTTCCTCTCTGTTTATCCCCAACGTTGCAAACAACATTATTTTCTTTTTCTTCCTTCTCCCTTATATCTTCGGTCTGAGCGCTCCCCTTCTCTGTCACTTCCCTATCCTGCCTCACACACTATCTACTAGCTTTCTCTATTTGTGAACTAACCTCCTCTCTTCTAGTCTCTTCAATTTGATTCCCACCTCCCAACCATTCTAGTTTAATGTCTCCCCAGTAGCCTTTGCAAATCTCCCCGCCAGGATATTGGTCCCCATAGGATTCAAGTGCAACCCATCCTTTTTGTACAGGTCACACCTGCCCCAAAAGAAGTCCCAATGATCCAGAAATTTGAATCCCTACCCTCTGCTCCAATCCCTCAGCCACTCATTTATCCTCCACCTCATTCCATTCCTACTCTCACTGTCACGTGACACAGGCAGTAATCCCGAGATTACTACCTTTGCGGTCCTTCTCAACTCCCTTCCTAACTCCTTATAGTCTCCTTTGACGACCTCTTCCCTTTTCCTACCAATGTCATTGGTACCTATACCTCCTCACTCTCCCACTTCAGGATATCTTGGACGCAAGCAGAAACATCTCGGACCCTGGCACCAGGGAGGCAAACTACCATCCGGGTCTCCTGATTACGTCCACAGAATCGCCTATCTGACCCCCTAACTACAGAGTCCCCTATTACTACAGCCTTCCTCTTCCTTTCCCTACCCTTCTGAGCTACAGGCTCGGACTCTGTGCTGGAGGCACGGCCACTGTTGCTTCCCCCAGGTAGGCTGTCCCCCACCGTACTCAAACAGAAGTACTTATTGTCAAAGGGTGCAGCTACAGGGGTACTCTCTAGCACCCAACTCTTCCCTCTCCTAACCGTGACCCACTTGCCTGCCTCCCGTGGCCCCAGTTCCCGAACACGGTCCCTTAGGTCCCTGCCAGGAGACTCCAGGACCTCCCACATCTGACACCAAGAACAACAAGCTGCCCTCACACTCATACTTCCCCCTTTCCTCAAATAACAGGAAAAATGGAAAACTAAACCTACCTTGCCTCACCCGCTTCCAACTAAACCCATTGAGCCAAAGCCCTGAAGCCTTCCCTCTGCTCCCGGCTCACTCCGCTGCCCGCAAAACAACGCTGCCCGCTGTACAAGGCAGTGTCTGTTTTTAAATCTTCCCCGCTTCACTACCCAATGTCACACACCTGCACAGTCCCGCCTGTCTTAACTCCAATGAGAAGAAGAAAAAATCAAAATAGCTCCCACCGCACTCCCGCTCCGATTCCCAGACTTCCTTCTCCAAATGATTGTGCTATCGACCTTCTCCCCGGAGACTGATTACCCACCAGTATAACTTATACCGACCGGAGAGAAAGGCCATGGAGAAGAACATTAGCGAGTCCCTTGTGGCGGGTATTATTAGACCTTCATCCTCCCCGGTGGCCTTCTTACTATCCCCCGCCCACCCCCTCTGGTCTTCTCCTATCATTTTGCATTTCCTCATCCCCCCACTACTTTCAAATCTCTTACTATCTTTCCTTTCGGTTAGTCCTCATGAAGGGTCTCGGCCCGAAACGTCGGAAGCGCTTCTCCCTATAGATGCTGCCTGGCCTGCTGTGTTCCACCAGCATTTTGTTTGTGTTGTTTGAATTTCCAGCATCTGCAGATTTCCTCGTGACAGTACTCACTGTGGTAGACCAGTTCTCCAAAATGGTGCACGTTGTAGCCCTCCCTAAACTCCCTACTGCTCAGGAGACTGCAGAACTTCTCGTCCGTTATGTCTTCCCCTCCGCGGAATTCCTGCGGATACCATCTCCGATCGGGGTCCTCAATTCGTCTCGCAGGTATGGAAGGCCTTCTGTCAATCCCTGGGTGCCTCTGTTAGCCAGTCATCTGGCTTCCACCCACAGACGAACGGGCAGATGGAACGGGTCAGCCAGGATTTGGAGGTGGCGCTACGTTGCATAACAACCAACAACCCGTCTACCTGGAGAGACCACCTCGCGTGGGTTAGGTACACCCACCACTCTGGTTAGTACAGCCACCGGAGGATCTCCTTTTGAATGCTCCCTTGGGTACCAACCCTCGCTGTATCCCGTTCAGGAAGAGGAGATTGCGGTGACGTCTGTTCAGGCCCATATCGATCGGTGCCCCAAGGTTTGGGAGTACACACTCACGATCCTGATCTGATCAGCTGATCACAACCGGAGGATTGCCGATCGCCATCGGACTCCGGCACCTGAGTATCGACCTGGGCAGAAGGTGTGACTATCATCCAAAGCTATTCCTCTCAAAAACGAGCCTAAGAAACTCGCCTCTCGCTTCCTGGGACCTTTCGAAGTCGGAAGTGTCATCAGCCCCACGGTAGTATGAATTAAGCTACCTAAGTCTATGCACGGGTCTGTTGCCGGGGTCAGGGTCGTCCCGTCGGGCCTCTTTTACTTTGGACTCGATCTCCCAAGTGAGGACTGCCTCCCTACAGGTACTTTTCACGTTTCCCAATTAAAACCAGTTTCCGTCAGACCCTTGTGTCCTCCGTCCGAAACCCCTCCACCCGCCCGAATCATCGACAACCATCCACATACACCGTCCGGCGGCTACTGGATGTGCGCAGTCGGGGCAGGGGTCTCCAATACCTGGTGGACTGGGAAGGATACAGCCCAGAGGAGCATTCCTGGGTTCCCTGCTCCTTCATCCTGGAGCCGTCCATCATCCAGGACTTCCATCGGGACCATCCGGACAAGCCTGGAGGCTCCCATTTGGCGGGGGGGGGGGGGGTCCGTACTATCAGGGCCTCGTCTGGCAATCCCCCATCTTGCTATTATCCCCTTGTTTGGGCCTTAATCCCCTCGTCTGAATTCCAATTGTTCCCAGTCCATTAATTACAGCACAGCTGGTTTCCATCAGTGAACACAGGATGAGAACCCTGGCCTCACAGCAATGAGCTGCCAGATCGTTGGTCAATTCTAGTGAGTGTAAACCTCGTTTCCTGATCCCGTAGGACTGTCAGTTCCCAGCTCTGCATCATTCCCTGGATATTCTACGTGAACCTTGTCTCCGATTAAAGACTCTCCTGGGCATCTGCTCCACGTTCGCCACTGTGCGAGTGCCTCTCGAGCCTGTCCCCATGCCTGTGTCCTGCACTTGGGTTCGTCCTCAGTCACGTCCTTACAACACAGATAGGCACCTGGATGACAGAAAATCCAGTGGGAAATGATGGATGGGAGGGTCAGGTTGATCTTAGTGTAGATTGAAATTTCACACAACATCTTGGACCTAAGGGCGTGTAGATAGATAGATAGATAGATAGATAGATACTTTATTCATCCCCATGGGGAAATTCAACTTTTTTTCCAATGTCCCATACACTTGTTGTAGCAGAACTAATTACATACAATACTTAACTCAGTAAAAAATATGATATGCATCTAAATCACTATCTCAAAAAGCATTAATAATAGCTTTTAAAAAGTTCTTAAGTCCTGGCGGTAGAATTGTAAAGCCTAATGGCATTGAGGAGTATTGACCTCTTCATCCTGTCTGAGGAGCATTGCATCGATAGTAACCTGTCGCTGAAACTGCTTCTCTGTCTCTGGATGGTGCTATGTAGAGGATGTTCAGAGTTATCCATAATTGACCGTAGCCTACTCAGCGCCCTTCGCTCAGCTACCGATGTTAAACTCTCCAGTACTTTGCCCACGACAGAGCCCGCCTTCCTTACCAGCTTATTAAGACGTGAGGCGTCCCTCTTCTTAATGTGTAATGTGTCGTAGTGTTTGATATTCCATATTCTAAATGTTCATATGTCCATCTAGTTTGGCGTGGAACAGTGTCAGCTGTATTTAAACCCTGCGTTGTTTGAGGAGCGTTTTCATTGACCAGTCCACCTTTACACCAGGGAAGATCTCATTTATAACAGGAGATCAGTTCGAATGTGAGATCATCGGGCTTTATCCTTTTCCGATATCGGGGAGCTGTCGAATTTATGCCGGGGAATGAACTCCAATCTGCATTACAAGAGCTCACTTCATTTTACCAGGTCTGCCCCAAGTAAAGAGAAAATCCACCACCCTCTGTGCCCTCAGAGGCCGGTAGCAAGGAGGTAAATATTTCACAGGGAAAGGGATGGGCATGCCCACCTCCCTTTGGACAATTACCTCACCTCTGAGACAAAAGCTTCATTACAACACCAAAGAGTTTAATCTGTTCTGTCGGTACTCTGGGGATTTCCAATTACACACTATTTATATGACAGCTGATAATGCACCCTGCTGACACAGTCACTGTATTACATCTTCTTAAAGCTGTTATTTACTTTCATGAGAGTTCTGAATATTTGGTGTTGCGTGGAGATTGGCAAGTGTATAAATTGGAGGTTGTGAGAGACTTCTTCCCCTGATTCTGCTGAAATTGTTTGATTAAATCACTCAGAAAATGTTGGAAACTTTTTACCACATCAAGGTTACCTGCTATTTGGTCATTTTGGCTATCGCTGTGCCTGGTAAGCAATTTTAAATGGTGTGCTATGTTTTACCGAATGTCAAGAAAGCTGTGCTCAGCACTGTAGTTGATGATACTGAAATGCTATTTAATGAAACTCCTAAGTTGTTTGACTGAAATTTCCTGCAGATGGCATAAAAAAGAAAGAGAAAAAAAACATGTATGATTTGCGTTGGGTGAAATTCTGTCTGATATTACACAACAGTGCAATGAAAAGATCAGTGGAAGGTTTATATTCTTTAGAATATTCCAGTCTGTGAATGGATGTTCACTGTGATGGGAAATACATGGATGGACATTTCCAAACGAAATTCTGAAACCGATTCAGCTATTACAGAGCCTTGTAAATGTACCCAGTGCTCAACACCTGGTTCACTTAATTCAGTATTACAACCAGCGATTGTGATCAATTTAACTGGGAATGTTTATTTGTGAATCTCATGCTCCCGTTTCTCAGTAGAGGCCAGAAAACAAGGAATATAGTAAAATACGAAAGCAGTTCAGGATGATTCATGTCGTTTTGCTCAGTACTCTGTTGAACCACCTCTCCCAGCAGTTACAGCCAGTAGTCTTTTTGGACACGACTCTGCTAGTTTTGCACAGCGTGATGGAGCAAGATGTCCCACACCTCCTTGCAAAAGTGCTCAGTCTGTGCCAGGTCAGATGCGCAGCCGCGGTGGACAGCATCTAGAGGTCCTGCCGGAGATTTTCCATCAGGTTCTGTTCAGGACTCTGAGTGGGTGACTCAAACACATCAGTGTTCTTCATTTGAAACCCCTCCACGGTTGCTCTGGCAGAGTGATTTGGGTTGTTGATCTGCTCAAAGAAATCTCTCTCCCCAGCTTAAGCTTTCTGACTGAGGTAAGCAGGTTCTCATCCAGGATCTCTCTATGTTTAGCACATTCATCTTCTCATCAATCCTGACCTGATTTCCAGTCCCTGCTGTTAAAATACATCCCTATAGGATGATGGCAACGTAACACGCATTAGTAAGAACATATTTCTGCCCATCGAGACTTTGCAAAGCGTCTCTTACAACATACTGCATGGGTGTGGAAGAAGGTCTTATGCTAGGATCAGACTGAAGTGGAAGTCTTTGGCCTCAGCAATAAGCAGTTTCTGTGGCATAGATCTAATACTGTACATTAGACAGACAATACCATCCCTACTGTAAAGTGTGGTGAAGGTAGCGACTTGCTGTGGAGACGCTTTTCAGCAGCAGAGACTGGAAATCTGGTCAGGACTGATGAGAAGATGAAGGCTGGTGAGTACAGAGAGTTCATTCGTAAAATCCTCTGGCAGGAAGTTTAAACTTGGTAGGAAGCTCGTCTTTCAGCAGAACAACATCCCAAATCACGTTGCCTGAGCAACCGTGGAGTGGCTTCGTATTTTTTGCTTGTATTCTATATTACAGATACGGTCATTTACTTTTTCACAATATTCTATGTTCCCAGTGTTCATTAGCGAGATAACACGTGATAACTTCTCGACCTTTACTGAATGACGTATGTTAATCAGAGCAAACCTTCCTGTGCAGTGGCAATCCAGTAACATTTAGAGTGAAGAAGCTGGAATGGCAAACACATTAACAATCAGCACGTTCAAATTTTGTCTCAAAGGCACTTCCATAATGCAAATGTGCTCAGAATCACTTGCATAATAACTTGGTTGCTTCAATGATTAATTGCTGATTGTTAATTCGTATTACTTCTCAATAAGAGGGAATGCAGCTTAATAATGTTTCAACAAAATATGTGAACTGACACAGTGAAGACATACAACTCAGCTTTCCGTGAAACTGCCCCCCCCCCCCTTCTTTTGTTTCATTCTTTACCATCTGGCACTGGGTCTCGATGTTGATCAATATCAGAACCAGAACCAGGTTTTATATCAGCAGCGTATGTCACGAGATTTATCAGCTTCACAGCAACAGTACAATGAAAGACATGATAAATAAGTACAGGGAAGAAAAATCCAAGCTACATTAAGTTTATATATTTCTATTAACCAGTTCAGTTAACATAAATAGTGCAGAAAAACAAATAAAAAATTA
The DNA here is from genome assembly GCF_048418815.1 of Hemitrygon akajei. NCBI lineage: Eukaryota > Metazoa > Chordata > Chondrichthyes > Myliobatiformes > Dasyatidae > Hemitrygon > Hemitrygon akajei. Next base: position 857,001 of record NW_027332028.1, on the reverse strand, counting down.
GTGAGGTCATGTTCATCAGTTCAATATCTATTTAGCAATCAGTTGGCAGAGGGGAAGAAAGCTGTTCCTAAATCGGTGAGTGTGTGCCTTCAGGCTTCTGTACCTCCTTCCCAACAGTAACAATGAGAAGAGGACACGTCCTGGGTGGTGAGGATCCACAATGATGGACACCGCCTTCCTAAGGCACTGCTCCATGAAGATGTCTTGTACACTACGGAGGCTGGTACCCATGATGGTGCTGACTAATTTTACAAGATACTGCAATATAGGTTGTTCTTGTTCAGTAGCCCCTCCCTTATCAGACGGCGTTGCAGCCAGTCCGAATGCTCTATCTCCAGTACATTTGCAGACGTTTTCGAGTGTTTTAGTTGATAAACCAAATCTCCTCAAACTCCCAATGAAATATTGCCACTGTCTTGCCTTCTTTATAGCTGCACAAATACGTTCCGTTCAGGTTAGGCCCGCAGATATATTGACACCCTGAAACTTGAAGTTGCTCACTCTCTCCACTTCTGACCCCTCTGTGAGGATTGGTTTCTGTTCCCTCGTCTTGTCCTTTCTGAACTCCACTAACAGCACCGGCGAGCTCCCGTGTTTGGAATTCAGCGAGTTCTCAACGTCTGCACTGCACACGCTTAAACGAGAGTTAAAAGCTGGTAGCTGACGGTTCGTTTAAAGTGAACAATGGGTTGTTTTCCTTCTGTAAGAAGCAAGAGCAACGTTCATAGACACAAAATACTTTCGATATTACTGTCAGGCGACTGCAGGGACGTGGAAAAGTAGTGTCAGTTTGCAGTACTCAGAGCAAAGTGTATAAATCATTTGCTGGAAAATGTATAGTGACGCAAAAGAACGTGGAATTAGAAGTCTCGCAGTTGCAGGAATGCGAACTGAACTAAATTCAACTTTCCCAGTTTGATGTTGGAGTCTCGGCCCGAAACGACGACATTTTATTGGTTAAACAGACGCGCCCTCACCTGCCGCGTTCTACTGGAGTGTTTGTGTGTGTCGCTCGGGTACCTTGTAGAGCATTTCGAGAAATTAGAATAACAGTGCAGATTGTTCATATGGCTTATACACTTTACAGTGGCTATCAATAATAATCCCGGTTGCTCAGCTGATAGAAAATAAGATTCCTTGGTTTGATATAAAATAGTATCATCTGTTGCAATGTATGCTGACTGCTTCAGTCCTTTTCACCTCGTGGAAGGAAGCCATGTGCCCAGAGAGAGTGTTTTTTCCCTTCACATACACACGGTGCATTTCAGCCTCCCTTCACTACCCTCTGTTTAATGCCTTCTATATCACCAGGACTCTCAATTTTATTAATCAAACTGGAAGTTGGAGATAGTGCAGAGAGAAAAAAGAAAAATCAGAGAAAACCAGCTCGAATTCCCTCTACTTAACCATTGGACAGATGTTATTAATCTGAGGAAAGAGTGGTTTCCTGAAACTTTAAATGTGATTGCCTCCTCAGAGACAACGACTGTCCCACTGAAAATCTCCAGCATTTCTTGTTTGTTCTTCAGGTTTCTAAAATGTAAAATTTTTGTTTTGCCTGCGCGTTTTATTTTGTCTTTTTTCTTGGCAAGGTCCAGAAATTCAGAGTGACAAGCGGGTAACCAATTCAGCACCCGCCTTCAGTCCTTAGTAGTGGGGAAAAATTGTATTGGCGTGTTATAATGATGACAGGTGAGCACGAGGTAAACTTTTAATTCGTAGTATCTCTAAGGGCTGGTCAAACACCAGGAAATATTCTGTCACCTGACAAGTTAATTGGTGAAGTCGAGAGACAAACGACAGAAATCTCTAGCGATAATAAGATATACAGGTTGTAACTAATCCCATTGGAACATTGATAAGCCTAACTAGAGTAGACATGGAGAGGACGTTTGTGGTAGTGAGGGAATCTAGGACCAGAGGGCACAGAGCAGGTGGATGCCTATTCACTGAAAAGTTGAGGAATTTCTCAAGCGAAAGGTTGGTGACTATGTGGAATCCATTTGCCTCAGACGTTTATGAAAGCTAACCCATTGGGTATATTTAAAGGGGAGGTTGATATGTCCTTCATTGGTCAGGGTGTCAAAGGTTACGGGGATAAGGAGGGAGAAGGGGTTGAGAGGGATAACGAATTAGCCACGAGGGAATGGGGGAGCAAACTCGATCTGTCGAATGCCCCAATTCTGCTCCCATGTCTCCTGGTCTTATGGCTTTATGGGAGCGATAAGGAAGCGGCCAATCGATTCCGTAAGGGTCGGAAGGGTCAGAGATCAGGGAAGAACTGCAGAGACCCAGAAGTGGAAAGCCGGCGGCGGACTGCGATCCTACTCTTCGCCATTCGATACTTCATCAGAGATGATTAGTTTCAAAGCGGAATTCCAGATAGGATAATGTTATCAAGCCCGTTATCGTCGTGACAATGGGAAAAGTGGAAAATCCGGGAGATGATCAACAAGTTTGTCCGCATCCATGGAAAGAGTAAGAAAAGAAAGAGAGTTTCAGGCCGAGGAGCCTTTCTCAGAACTGGGAAGTAGACAACGTTCAATCCCTTGATGCCCATTTCTGACCAGGTTTCCCGCCTCTGATGTTCCCTCAGCCTCTTTCATTCAATTTCATCATTGCCGGTTACATCTGAGAGTGAAGGAGAGCCCAGGTGATGTCTCCTGCTCTGTATGTTGCTCATCCTGTATCCATCCGTTTGTCCATTCCATTCATCCATTGACCCGTAACATTGCCGAGAGTTTATCCCTATGACTACCCCGCTTCCACTCGGAGCGTGGCCCCCCTTACACACTCACCCTGTAGCAGCAAGAGCCGCCTAAACTATAAACCAGTTCCGAAGAACGGCTTCGAGTTAATACATTAACTAGACTTCTCCTCTATCAGCTAAGACCTCAGAGCCAAATTCTTGTAGAACATTCGTCCTGGGTCAAGAATTTCAGAAACTGTATTGTTTTGTAACTTTAGTCATTTCAGTCCTAATTTTTTACATCCTAATGTTCAAAGTTCAAAGTAAATTTCTGATCAAATATGAATATCTGTTATCTGCCAAGTACAATCCTGATTTGATGAAGACGGACATGAGAAGCACGGAGGAACATCTGGTGAAACTTCTGAAATGCCTGTTACGCTGCCGCTGCTACTGTGCGATCGAAAAATCTCCGGAGAGGAAGACCCCGAATCCTCGGCTTTGCCTGTTGCTTGGCGGCCGGGGCTGGGGTCGAAGCGCTCGGCAGAGTTGGTGCTCGGTGTCGGAGGCTCGAAGTTTTCGGATGGACTCAGGTTGGCTGTGGTCGGGGTGCTGCATCGGCAAGTTTGCGGTGCTGGTTCATGGCAGGAAGAGTTTCTCTTCCTTCTACCATCTGTGTGAGATGATGGGTTATCGGGGACTTTGAGACTTCTTTTGTTACCGTGCCCATGGTCAGCTTTTTATCAAATTACGGTATTGCTTTGCACTGTTGTAACTATATGTTATAATTATTTGGTTTTTGTCAGTTAGTCTTGGTTTGTCTTGTGTTTCTGTGATATCATACTGGAGGAACATTGTATCATTTCTTAATGCATGCATTTCTAAATGACAATAAACGAGGACTGAGTGTCCTCATAATCTGATCTAATCTAATATCACCATATACCACCCTGAGGTTCGTTTTCTTGCAGGCATTTTCAGAAATATGAAGAAATACTATATAATTCATCAATATCACAGCAGAGTAAAGCAAAGTTCTGACTCCATATCTGTTTTCTCTTCTCTGCCGCCCAGTGAACATAGTTTCTTCAAGTATATCGCCGGAGGAACAGATCCCAATAATTACAGGGATTCTGAATTTATCTTAAAAGTCACTTGGATATATGTTACAGTACTAAAGTTTGTGCTCGAACACATTTATATATGGAGTAACACAGTCTAAGTTCAGACAGCAGTTCATAGCCTTAGTTAAATGGCCAGTGATCACAATTGTACGCTTAATCAGGAGACAAAACAACTGACGGCAGCCAATGGCCCCGGACTGTGATGTGATACTGAACTCCAGATATTGTGACAATAATAACTCGCTGAAAATAATACCGATAGCGACCAGAATGTTAATTCAACAGAGGCCATAATGTTAGATCGACAATTTCACTGTTTATGCTTTGGAGCAGTCACATTTCAAGATTCATGATTCAGGTTTAACGATTGAATAATGTCATTCTCTGTAGAGAAGTGTCAGGAGAACAAAGTGTTTGTTACTCCAGATCTGGATGTAGCACAAAAAAACATAAAATATAAAATACACTTCAGGATACAAGGATTTAACTCTCGGGAATTACTTTCACCAAAGAAACCAGGAATCAGCAACCCATGCAAACAGATACAATTCTGATAAGGATTATACACCAGTAAACTTCAATGAGAGAGCGACACAGAAAAACGGAGACGTCACCACTATTGAGGAAAACGTTAACCAATGGAAGAGTCTGACTCCCCGTGGAAGACATCCCCACAGTCTGAGCAGACTAGATGTCGACAAGGAGGCGTCGAACCCCTCGCTCAGGGATGGAGATCTCTTCCCAGAAACAGAAGTGTTCCTTGTAGCAATACAGAACCAGGTGGTTAACACAAAAATACATAATAAAAGACCAACAAATTCAGAGATGATAAATGAAGAAAACGTCAAGAAACAATCCAACAGATTGCAGGATACTGTAGAAGATTGACATTATCTGCACTTTTACTTTGACTTTTACGGCACCTTTCCCTGTATCTGTCATTGATGAGGGTAGCCTGGTTGACTACACGCTGGGTAGTTTTGACTACCCGTTACAGACCCTTCTTGTCCGCAGTCGGACAGTTTCCAGATCAAGCAGTGATACAGCTTGTTCGGATTCTCTCTACTGCGCAGCTGCAGAATGACGTCAGCATGGATGTGCGAAGCCCAGCTCGCTTCATCCTCCTCAGAAGGTGGGGGTGTCGGTGAGATTCCCTGACTGTGTCGGATGTGTTCCAGGACCATAAGAGCAGACAGGCTTTCTCCAGACTGTTTCTGTAATGAGTTTTATACTTCCTTTACTGCTGCTTAAGGATGCTGCTCAGTGATGGACTGGGAGGGGCTTACAGCGACAATACATATAAAAGTCCACAACTTGTCCCATTCAAAGCTCCTCTTAATGTTTGCACAAGTTCCAGACTTTTACAATATCTGAAGACTTAATTACTCCTCTGTCATATGTTAATTGATTCTTTTCGAATATATCTAATTTTTGACATATCACAATAGAGAGAAGTTACGGACGGTAGCAAACTGTTCCTCTCTGCGGAAAATGCATCAGTTCGTTATAATTTGTGTAAGTTCTAAATCCCCGAGTGCCATCATAATAATTTGATGATCCTTTTTATTATAACTGATAGTTAGTTACACTGATAAACCGACTGGATCATCCATGAAGGAGACTGTATTATCCTGTACACATCAGCTTGTCATATTTTCCCCAGATTAAGTGTGGGACGGATGAAGTGAAGTAGAGTTTGAAGTATTACATTCACATTACAGAAGGTGAGAGAAAGACAACAATGGATATGATTATGCGAAAGGAGGATCAGTAACTGGTCACGTGCACTTCTAGTTCACTCCACGACCCCGTTAGATCACGACTGCACAGGTTTGACTCAAGGTTTCCACTACTCTGACCATTATCCGAATCAATGACACGGTCTTCTGCTCACTAGTAATCATGTAACGGACTAGCAATTGTCCGATGTTGCTGGAGTGGGAACCTACAAGAGAGGACACGTCCATGTAAAGGGTTCCGGTAGATTGCGTGTACCAATGCATGTATTCCCTGTTTGTTTTTATGGAGGTTGAATGTCTTTATGTTTATTGGAGTGATATTTGTGCACGTCTGCATGAGTCCATTTGTGTGCTCTTCTGTGCCTCTATTTCCTTGTGCATGAATGTCTGGGTGCGTGGCCATGTGTAAATGTAAACGCCTCCATGTATTTGTGTCCGTGTATCTTTTGGAAATCTGCACAGGTTTTGTTTGCATTTGATTATGACCTTTCATTAATATAATTCTGGGTGGCATTATGCGTGTTTGTCCCTGTGTTTCTGGGCCTGTCTTTTTGTGTGTCTGTCTGCGCGTCTGTCCGCGGTTCTGCATGTGTAACTTTATATTTTTTCATTGTTATATCCCTGTACGTAGCTTTGTGTCTTATTGTGCGTGAGGGCGTATATGTGCCTGCGCGTGCACAATTTAAATAACACCCAGAATGGTAAATCTAGGGTCAGGGAATCAACTTTTTTTTTGTCCGTGAGTGCGACCATGATGTGAGTTAAGAGAAAAGTTGGTGGCCTCCCGAAGTCTATTTTGATGGCTGTACAGACGAAGAGTGATGTATTCAATTATGGAAACACTCCAGAAATGTTCTGGGGAAAATATGACAAGCATAAGTTATGGATTTCCATTCTCAAGTTCATTTAAGTTTCCAAGTGATCCTGCTCTTGTTTCTTAATTTCAACTACAAAGACCAGCGTCTCTGCAGGAGCTCGTGTTGATTATCCTGAATCAGAAGTCATTTGAAAGCTAATGTAATCCACCGTCTCGCCATTCTCCCAATTTACTGGAGAATTCAGAGCAGGGATTGGAGAAAGTCTGCAGAAATGAAACTGAGATTGGTCAGTACCTGGAAATCTGGAATGTGCAGGCTGAGGGAGTGGTGTAAGCTGAGTTGTGACGCTATTTAAACAAACTCTCAGGTGAGGAACTGAATACCTTAAGCATAGAGGCTATGGACAATTGCGTTAAAACAGAGTGATTACTTTTCAACAGCATTCACAAATGAAATGGAATTTGGAGTTGGAGAATTCACTGAGAGGGCTGGGGCATGCCTTGGTCTCGTCATTGCTAAGCATGACTGACCGATTTGTAATGGTTTGTAAATGTGTGACGAATTGGCTGATTATATGTACACGCTGAAAGACTGTCCGCTTTACCTGATGGGAGTTTATGATATTCTGATCGGCATCGATAGAGTCGGCAGCTGATAATCGTTTTTCCAGAGACGGCATGTTCAGTACTGGGGGGGCTTGCATTTCAAGATTGAAGATTCATGTTCATTCATTACCTGTGCATCGACACATGCAGCGAAATGCGTCGTTTGGTAAACAGCCAACACAGCCGAGGGTTTTTCTGGGGCAGCCCGCAAGTTCTGCCATCAATCCCGTCCCAACAGATCAAACCCACAACATTGAACAGAACGATAGAGAACATTGCAAAACAGAACACAAATAACAACAAAACAAAGGCAGCAACACAAGCCCCGTCCCTCCCTCTCACCCTCGCAACAGAGAGTCCTCCAGCCTACATCGGACTTGGACACGCAGGCACTGGGCGTTCAACTGCCTCAGCGGACTCACAGAAATTCCCGGATTTCTGGAGATCCGGCCGACGGGAATTGACTTCAAGGACAAAAGTAAATTTATTATCAAAGTATATGTATGTTACCATATTGGACACGGGGATTTGATTTCTTGACGGCATACCCAATAAATTCAATAACCATAACAGAATCAATGACAGACCACCCACAACAGGGCCGACAACCAGTGTCCAAAAGATATGAAATAATTGTAATAAATGAATGAATACGGAATAATATCGAGAAAATAAAATGACGAGTCTTTGAAACTGAGTCTATAGGTTCTGGGAACAGTTCAATGACGGGGCAGTGATGTTGGCTGAAGCAACATTATCCCCTCTGGTGCAGGAACCTGATGGTTGAGGGCTAGTGACTGTTCATGAACCTGGTGGTGTGAGTCCTGAGACTCTTGTACCTTATTCCCGATGACAGCAGCGTGAAGGGAGCACGACGTGGTCCCTGATGATGGATGCTGCTTTACCGGGACAATGCGCCGTGTCTGTGTGGAGGGTTTTACCCACGATGGACTGGGTTGTATTCATTTCATTCTGTAGGATTTCCGTACAAGGATATTGGCGTTTCCATTCCGGGCTTCCAGCCAATATAGTCTCCACCACCCCTCCATAGACCTTTGTCGAAGTTTTAGATGCGATGCCGAATCTTCGCACACTTCTGGTGCCCAGGACAGGTCCTCTGAAATGATTCATCGAGGAATTGAAGGTTGCTGACCCTCTCTACCTCTGATCCCCCGATGAGGACTGCCCTCATGGATCCGGTTTCCTCCTCCTGAGGTCAATAATCAGCCCCTTGGTCTCGCTGATATTGAGTCAGAGGTTGTTGTTGTGGCTCCGCCCACCCGGATTTTCAGCCTCGCTCCTGTTGCTGATTCGTCACCGCCTTTGATCCGGACAATGGTAGTGGTGACGTCAGCAAACTCTAACATGCCATTGGAGCTGTGCTTAGCCTCACAGTCATCAGTATCAAACGAGTAGAGCGGGGGGCTAAGCACACAGTCTTGTGGTACACGTGTGCTGATGGAGATTGTGGAGAGCATGTTTTTGCCAATCCGAACTGAATGGGGTCTCCGAGGAAATCGAGGATCCAATTGCACAAGACGATACTGAGCCCATGGGCTTCCGATTCGATCCTGGACATTGGGCACATGACTCGCCGATCAGGCCTCGAACACCGCAGTCGCCGATGACAGAGACCCGAATGTTAGTCGTCGGTCTACAATCTTATCGATTAGTGAATCCAGGGGGTCATCGGAACGGTGACTTGGCCTGAGTCACCCCATAAATAAATGTGTTTGTGCAACAGCTTAAATTCCGCAACATGTACCCGACCTGCTCAAGGATATATTCGGAATCTCTGTAATTGTTGGGATTTGTTCGGGAAATGTGATAATACAGGAAGTTTACAACAGTGGGTGACCACAGTAGAATGAAGCTGCCGGATATGGAGAAGAGTAAGATCACCGACCTCCTCCTGCTTTCCATCTCCGGGTCACTCCAATTGTCTCCCTTGCTCTGACCCCTTAATGCCTTGTGCACTCGACTGGCCAATAGGATGTGTCTGACTGCCAGAAAGTTGAGAAGCAGGATTAAAGCAAAGGGGACCTACGGAGTTAAAATCCTGCACAAAGTATTAAAAGACACCCTCCTGTGCTCAGTATAATAACTTGCCCTTAATTTGCAGAACCAAAAAACATTATTAATCAGTGTCCCTGGCTTATGTATAAAATAGAAAGGAACGATGTTTTATCCACCTATGTAAACTACTTTCCCGTAACTATAGCTCTTCCCTCCTACACGGGCCACAACCCGACTTTTTAACGGCCACCTCTTTAAGTGTCTTTTAAACGTCGCAGTTAGACAAACCACTACCACACTGATCCAAAAACCCACCACACTGTGTAAAGGAAACTTACTTCTGATATCTCCCCTAAACTCTCCTCCACTCTCCTTGCCGCTACCTGCAAGGAGTTTGTGCATTCTCCCCGTTTCCGCGTGGATAATCTGATCGACTATTTTAGTTAGACCTCCCCCACCTCTTCTACCTATTACCTCTTCCTGTCACTGCACCCAGCATTTTAAACCGCTTTTCATAATATTTATATTAGCAATGCATTTTATTCCATATCTGTACTTTAACCTCTAACTTTATTTTAAACATTCTTTATTCTTCATCATTGCTGAATGTTGGGTTATTTTTTCACGTGTTTCTCTTGTTGGCGAGCACACCACAGCAAACTCCCTATACAGTGATGTGAACAAGTCTTAGTCACATATATGTAGCTCCGGAGCCAAAGAGTTTTGCACATTACTGTAGTAACTTTACGTATTGCACTTCACTGCTGCCGCCAAGAAACAAATTTCATGACATACGTGAGTGATGACAAACCTGATTCTGATATGGGTCTCTATTGTGGACTGAGAGTGGGAAGGGGGCAGGGAGAGTTTAATCACGTTTGGGAAAGGGGGAAGGGAGAGGTGAGGGAAGCACCTGTGATACATTTTATGATCATCAATAAACCAATTGTTTGCAATAAAATTACCTTGCCTGGAGTCTCAGAGCTGGGTGTCTCTGCACCTACGCCACACCCACCCGCCCCTGGCACTCCTTCTCTGCTAACTGTTCCACACTTCCTCCCGCGGCGGTCCACCCTCGCCATTCCCAAGTTCCTTCATTTTTAATCCTTCTATTCCCTTCCATAGCGTCTGCCTGACCCCTCCGATATTTGCCACAAATACAGCTACATCCCAGCTCTCAGTGATAACCTAACATCCTTCTGGAGCATTGAGAAATTTATACACTTAATATCACTGATATTGAGGTAGTCATTCTGGGCTGGAAACAGTTAAATGAGTGTGTTTGTTCAGTGACTGTAATTAATGACGGTCTATCTGGAAACCGGTGACGTTTGAGACTTTTCCTTCCCTCCAGTTCATCAGCTGTTGTGGTGCTTGTTGTTATATCCAGGTATCAATGGTATAAACCACGCATTTGGTCCTCTGTACACGCAAACTGAGATGTAGCTATTTTTTTTTGCCCTGAATGCAATATTGACTCCTCAAGACATATTACTTTAAGCTGACGTTCTGAGTAAGATACTTCTCATTCTACTTTCAAGAGACGCTCAATCTCACTTTTATCACAACTCCCACCTGTGTTGATGTCAGCTTCATTTCCATCTCTATTGACTGATTTATTTATTCAGAGATAAAGCACAGTAACAGCCAATGAGCTTGCACCGCCCAATTACACCCATGTGACCAGTTACCCTACTGACCCGCACGTCTCTGGGATGTGGGAGGAAACCGAGGCACCTTGAGGAAACCCAAGTTGGGAACGTACAAACTCACAGGCCGCGGAATTGAACCCGGGTCGCTGGCGCTGTGAAACGTTACAGTAACTGCTATGTACCGTGCCAACACCAAGGGTCGTCAGTGATTTTCACCGGTTACCACCTGAGAGGTATTGTTTAGCCTGAGGTGGATAAAATCCCCGGGGCCACGGCAAGTTTACCTTCGGACCTTGTGGAAAAGTAAGGAAGAAATCGAGTAAACCCTTGTAGAAATTGTATCTTCGTCTTGTAATGCCCTGGTTAACGACCTGCTTAATTGTATTTCTACAGTGTTGCAGCGGACGGGGTATTTGAGGAATAGAATCTACAAGCATTCGGATAGAAAAAAATCTTATTAGATGGTTTCCCCATGGGAAATCGTGTCGGAAAAAGCTATTGGAATATTTTTTTGATCAAGGGGATATGAGGATAGAGGAAATCCTAGATAGAAGGCTCGACTGGGAGGTAGGATCGTATGGGATGGCTTGATGGATGCATAACTGGCTCGGTGCTCGGACACAAAGGGTGAAGGTTGAGTGTGATTTTCTCGCACTGGAGGCCCATGACTAGTTGTGTGCCACAGGGATGGACGTCGTGAACTTTGCTCTTCATTATTTATTATTTGAAGAATGTAAACGGCGTGGTTGGTGGAAGTTTTCACGTGATACTAAATTAGGTAGTAATGTAAACACAAGAGACTCTATAGATGCTGGTAATCCAGAGCAACACGCACAAAATGCTGGAGGAACTCAGCAGGTCAGGCACCATCTATGGAAATGAATATACAGCCGATATTTCGAGCCAGGACCCTTCTTTAGAACTGGGGATCAAAGGGGATAATGCCAGAATAAGAAGGTGGGGGATGGGAAGGGGCCAACTCCAGGGCCCCATCCACCGACTTCTCCTCTTTCTCACTTCCCTCCGCCATCTCCCTTCCACCGTCACAGAACTGTGGCGAAACACGGGCAGGACTGGTAGTTCAAGATTTGGGGATTCAGATGTTTCATTCGCTTTAGAAAGGGATGCACAAAGAAAAGATGTGGGTGAGAAATGTCTAAATGTTTCTTCAACATTGCTGCCGTATTTGCTCCCACCGCCTCCCTGTCAGTGTGTTCCAGGTTGCTGTCATTCTCTTTGTCAAAGAACTTGCCTCGAAAATGTTCCATTAAATTTCCTACTCTCCTCTTAAATCTTTGCCCTCTCGTGTTTAACACTTCTACCGTAGGAGAGAAACTTTGACCATCTACCCTATCTCTGCCGGTCATTATTGTACAGACTTCTATCAGATCTCTCCAGGGAGAGATCTCCCTGGAGCGTAAGCCATATTGAGCTTATAGAATCAACGCAGAGCTACTTAGATGGATTCGAAATTGACAGAAACAGGAAGCAGATGGTGTTGGTTCAAGTTTGTTTCTCTGAATGGAGACTGGTCACTAGGTGCGTGCCGCAGGGATCAGTGTCATGACCCTTGTTAATTGTTATTTATGGAAACGATTTGGTTACAAATGCAGAAGGCTGGACCTGTAACAAGACACACCCAACAGCGCCAACCTCCGGAGTTTAGACTCTCTAACTCTCCGCAGTACGAATGGCTGGCGAAGTGACCCGAAACGTGTCTAAAAAGGCTGGTGACGCAGATAGCAAAGAAAAGGGCTCAACTTATGAGAATTTGTCAGAGACTTTTCTACCTTCCCTATTACATCAGGATTTGGGTAGTAAGGAGGGTCAGAAAGACTTGTCCTTGTCCAGGGATGAATTTATAGCGGAACAAAGTCGAGATTCTGAAATTACTGCGTTAAAGCAGACAGCTCTCACAGAAGAGGACGTTCAGAGAGAGTCAGTGGGATATTATCTTAAAGATAGGGTGTTAATGAGGAAGTGGAGATCACCTACTGTGCCTGCAAGTGAGGATTGGGACATTGAACATCAAGTGCTGGTCCCGAAAGTTTACAGGACTGAGATCTTTAACATGACTCATAGTATGCCTTCAGGTGGACACTTTGGAGTGAGAAAGACAGTGAACAGGATTATGAGGGAATTCTACGGGCCTAATTTAAGGAAGGATGTTGTGAACTTTTGCAGGAATTGCCATAACTGTCAGGTTGCGGGAAAACCTAATCGGGTGATCCCGCCGGCACCACTTAGACCAATACCTGCTTTTGGTGAACCTTTTTCTGGGATCATGAGTATTTGTTAACAATCATGTGTGCTGCGTCTAGGTTCCCTGAAGCGGTGCCTCTCAGAAACATCAGGGCCAAGACTGTGGTAAAAATACTTATTAAATTTTTCACACTGGTAGGTCTACCTAAAGAAGACCAATCTGACGAGGGATGTAACTTTACTTCGAGAACATTCCAGGGGATAGCTGATGAGTTGAGAGCTAAGCACATTCTGTCATTTTCATATCACCCTGAGTCCCAGGGGTCTTTGAAGCGGTTTCACTCCACTCTTAAGATGATGATTAAAACGTACTGTGAGGAAACTGGAAGAAACTGGGATGAAGGGGTTCCCCTACTCCTATTTGCTGTTAGAGATTCGATTCAAGAGTCTTTGGGGATCAGCCCGTTTGAACTTGTTTTTGGTCACAAAGCTAGGAGACATTTGACCCTACTCAGAGAGCAATGGTCAGATCAGGAAGTGTGCAAGAGCGTGCTTAGTTGTGTTTTGGAATTCAGAGAATGACTTAACAAGGCTTGTGACCTTGCGAAGCAGAATTTAAAGCTCTCTCAGATAAACACGAAGCAGTGGTATGACAGAAAAGCGAGGGAGCAGAGATACCGTGTTGGAGATAAGGTCTTGGTGCTGTTCCCCCTCCATAGCAACCCCCTTAAGGTGAGATTTAGTGGACCATATGAAATAATTAAGAAAATTGATTCTTTGGATTATGTTATTAGAACTCATGACCAACGGAAGGCAACACAGGTCGTGCACGTAAATATGATCAAGCGTTATCATGGCCTCGAACCTGCACCTGCAAGTACTGTTATGACAACGGAGGAGATTGTGGCGCCTGATACTGGGATACCAGATCATTTTAATAAGCACAATGTAGTCGCCACAAGACTCGGGAGTTCTGATGTTTTTAAAAATATTGATGGAAACATTCAACATTTGCAGTCAAGGCAGCAAAAACAACTGAAGAGCTTAATTAATAAGTACAGAGATTTATTCCGTGACATTCCAAGACCGTGCACAGCTGCGGTGCATGACGTCATTGTAGACAGAGTCGATCCCATCAGGCATTACAGAGTGCCTAACTCATTACTGAATGAACCAGACAAAAATAAAATTGTTGAACAGGAAATTGAACACATGCTAAAAGCCGGCATAATTAGGCCATCCACCTCAGACTGGGCGTCGCCCTAAGCCGGACGGGAGCATGAGAATCTGCACTGACTACAGGAAATTAATGCAGTAACTAAGACAGATGCTTATCCTATCCCAAGAGTGGATTACCGTATTGACAGAGTGGGGAGGGCTAAATACCTGACAAATATTGACCTGTTGAAATGTTACTGGTGTGTTCCTTTGACAGGAAGGGCTAAAGAAATATCTGCATTAGTGACACCATCTGAATTGTATGGGTACAATGTTTTGCCCTTTGGGATGGAAAATACTCCAGGGACGTTCCAAAGGATGATGAATGGTGTGAGTAAAAGTTTAGAAAATACTGGGGGTTATATTGATGATTTGGTTGTATGGAATGACACTTAGGAAGAGTAGTAGAGAAACTGTTTCAAAGGCTGTCCAAGGCAGATCTCACTGTAAACCTTGCTCAAAGTGAATTTGGCCACGCCACTGTCACGTACCTTGGCTATGTGGTAGACCATGGCCAACTGACACCTGTGCAGGCCAAGGTTCAGGCTATTGCTGAGGTTCCCGTTCCGACCGGCAAGAAAGCGTTAAGAACGTTTTTAGGAATGGTTGGGTATAACAAAGTTTTGTAAGAACTTCGCAGACATCGCTCACCCCCTAACGAAACTCCCAGGGAAGAGTGAAAGATTTGTGTGGACTGACCTTTGTCAGGAGGCTGTTGACCGCCTGAAAACCAGCCAGTGTTATTACCCTGGGCTCAAAGCAGCTGATTTCAATAAAACATTTTCAACCGCGGTAAACGCTGGTGATGAAGCAGCTGGGGCAATATTGTTGCAAGGGGATTTAATGTCCATCAGAAAAATTACTCCACTGTTGAAAAAGACTTGCTAGCACTCATTTTAGCATTGCAGCATTTCGATGTCTACATATGTCCTGCACAGAAACAGCTTGTCGTTTACATGGACCATAATCCATTAGTGTTTCTGAGTAAAATGAAGTATAAGAACAGAAGGTTACTTAGCTGGAGTCTGATCTTGCAAGAGTATGACATGGAAATAAAACATGTGAAAGGTACTGACAATGTTATAGCAGACTGTTTGTCTAGATGTTAAGTTTGAGTTGGTATTGCTTTGCTATGTTACCTGACAATTACACACGCATTGCTTTAAGCTGTATAATCGATAGTTAAGACCAAAAAAAATGTTTCATTGAAGATTTTCTTAAAAGGAAGGAGGTGTGACGAAATCTGAAGGATTATTCTAAGTGGACTGTGCCTTTAAAGAGAGAGAGAGGGAGCGAACAGCTTGTGTGCTATTACAGGGAGAGAGAGAGGGCAACAAATAGTCTGTGAGTTGCCTTGGAAACTGAAAGGCGTAAGTATATGATGGACAGTTCTTGTTCAGCACTTGTGAGATATATACAAGGTCAGTTGGCTTTGTAATCAGACACGCCAGACATCAAGGAAAACACTGGTTGAGCTTTGTGTACCCATGAAAAGGGTGGAGTTTTTTCTCACAGTGTGGACAAATGGGTGACCGGTGGAACGCTATCAGTGTGTTTAACCCTTGCTTGGGTTGATAGCGGGACCACGTGAAAAGGGCATCCTCCTTTTGTGCTCACGGTCGGTGACTGTATGTTTCGGAAGATTCAACCAGGAGGACGACGTGGAAGATCGACGGCATCGGCACTGAGAAGACAAAACAACTCCCTCTCTCTCTCCAACTCTACTTAAATCAAATTCAAGAACTACTTACCATACCACCGTAAGACTGTATCATCTGATCCCCTGAGCTGGGAGAAGCTTGGGAACTTTATTTATGCATATACTTTGCTAACCTGTTTTGCCTTATCTTGTTTTATATTACTTTATC
The DNA here is from genome assembly GCF_048418815.1 of Hemitrygon akajei. Lineage (NCBI taxonomy): Eukaryota > Metazoa > Chordata > Chondrichthyes > Myliobatiformes > Dasyatidae > Hemitrygon > Hemitrygon akajei. The sequence goes on along the minus strand of NW_027332028.1, from coordinate 841,070 downwards.
ATGTAGTTATTAATAAAATAGAGTTTATAACGGAAGACAGACTCCAGGTGTGTCCATTTCTGCTGGTCCTTTTTAACCGGTTATGGGGTGAGTAACCAAATTGGGGGCTCGTCCGGGATATAACATATTGCCAGGCACCATTTTAAAACTTATTGGAGGCTTCATCGACTAGCTGATTTAATTGGGGATATTCCCTTTCGATTTGGGTGAGTGGATTATCATCAGAAATGGAGTTTTCCGTTAATAAATTTGTGGCAGAACCAACCCCTGAGGATGTTGGATGATGCTAAGAGGGATGTGCTGTTGGGAATTGCTCGTAAGTTAAAGTTTAAGGCGACCACTCGAATGACGAATGACGAAGGAAGGTACAGCTGTTAATAACACAGCATTATGTAGCCGAGGGGAAATTCAAAGTGGAGATGTTGGAAATGTTTGCGGAAGGTAATGTGTTTACTGAGGCTGAGGTTCAGCTTCAGGTAGCAAAAATGAAGTATGACTATGTGTTGCAATTAAAATGGCTCGAGGCTGAGGAGGACGATGACAAGCAAAGGGACGAGGCTGAAAAACAGAGACAGTTCCAGAGGGAGAAATGTATGTACTTCAATCGCTGGTATAACTCGGAAGGGGTAACTGAGGGTTTGGATAGCTTGAAAGAACTGGTCTTGATTGAAGACTTTAAGAAGTGTGTTCCCGATGATGTAAGGGCATACCGAGATGAAAAGGATGCCGCTACCTTGTGGGAGTCTGCTAGGTTAGCAGACGAGGTTGCTTTAACCCACATTGCTGACTTTACTCCGGATCAGAGTTTCCCAGAGTTCCCCTGGGTGGATCAGGGTAACCTGGAATTTGAGACTGGGACTGGTATTGAAAGCCTGGAAGAGGCAGCTGTCCCGATTGCCTGTGCTCAGGTTGTTGAAGCACCTGGGAATTCCCAGCGTGTTGAACCTTGTGTTGAAACTCAGTAAAGGTCTGAGGTTTCTTACTCGGTTGAAAAGGAAAGCAGTGCTTTTGAGTCAGATTGGCTTGGTTCAGTGAAAAAAGGATTAACCTCGGTGCCAGTGGAAATTGAGGATTCTCGGTCACTTGTGTTAGACGGTGTTCTGAAAAGTGGTGATGAGTTGAAAGCTAGTGAGGTAAATGTTATTGAAAGTGTTGAGAAAGGCGCTGTTGCTGGATTTTTGAATAAAGAACTTGAAAAGTTTGGATTGGTTTCGCGACCTTTGACCCTGCTTTCACGACAATGGCCTGTTAAAGAAGTACGTGACACTCTGTTGAAGTTTGTTTCAGCATTTGGATATAAACGCCTTCAAGGTTATGGAGTTGCTTTTCACGATTTTGATGTTGGAGGGAAAGGATTGTTTTGGTTTTGAGAGGCCACCTGCATGGGTTACTGTGGAGACGAATCGAGCTAAAGGTCGTAGGAATAGGATAAAAGGGTGTTTGGGATTTTTCATAATGTAAACATGGTCTTCGCAAGTCTAGTGATGGTACAGAGTTTGGTAAGCATTATGGATAGGTTGGCACCTGTCCAGGGTGAAATTTATTCAGCAGTACAGCTAACGAGCAAGCCTGCGGCTGATGACCCACACAGAGATACTGATGTTTACTCCACATGCGCAGTGACCTGAAGCATGTCTAAAAACGCTGCTGACACAGGTAGCAAAGACAAGGGTTCAATTTATGAGAATTTTTCAGAGACGTTTCTACCTTCAATGTTACATCAGGATTTGGGTAGTAAGGAGGATCAGAAAGGGTTGTCCTTGTCCAGGGATGAATTTATAGCGGAACAAAGTCGAGATTCTGAAATTGCTGCGTTAAAGCAGACAGCTCTCACAGAAGAGGACGTTCAGAGAGAGTCAGTGGGATATTATCTTAAGGATGGGGTGTTAATGAGGAAGTGGAGACCACCTCCTGTGCCTGCAAATGAGGATTGGGCCATTGGACATCAAGTGGTGGTTCCGAAAGTTTACAGGGCTGAGATTTTAAACATGACTCATAGTATACCTCCAGCTGGACACTTTGGAGTGAGAAAGACAGTGAACAGGATTATGAAGGAATTCTACTGGCCTAATTTAAGAAAGGATGTGGTGAACTTTTGCAGGACTTGCCATGCCTGTCAGGTTGCGGGAAAACCAAATCACATGATCCCACCGGCACCACTTAGACAAATACCTGCTTTTGGTGAACCTTTTTCTGGGGTCATGGTGGATTGTGTTGGCCCATTGCCAAGGGCTGCAGCTGGTCATGAGTATTTGTTAACAATCATGTGTGCTGCGTCTAGGTTCCCTGATGCGGTGCCTCTCAGAAACATCAGGGCCAAGACTGTCGTAGAAGCCCTTATATATTTTTTTTTTCACACTGTAGGTCGACCTAACGAAATCCAATCTGAGCATAGTAGTAAATTTATTTCAAAAACATTCCAGGGGATAGTTAAAGAGTTGAGAGCTAAGCACCTTGTGTCATCTGCATGTCATCCAGAGCTCCTGGGGTTCAGTCCATTTGAACTTGTTTTTGGTCACAAAGCTAGGGGACCTTTGACCCTACTCAGAGAACAATAGTCACATCAGAATGTAAGCATCAGCGTGTTTGTTTATGTTTTGGAATTCAGAGACACACTTAAAAAGCGTTGTAACCTTGCAAAGCAGAATTTACAGCACTCTCAGATAAACATGAAACAGTGGTATGACAGGAGAGCGCGAGAACAGAGATACCGTGTTGGAAATAAAGTCTTGGTGCTGTTCCCCCTCCATACCAACACCCTTAAGGCGAGATTTAGAAGACCATATGAAATAATTAAGAAAATTGATTCTTTGAATTATGTTATTGGAACTCCTCACCGACGGAAGGCTACACAGCTCCTCCACGTAAATATGATCAAGCTTTATCATGACCCCGAACCTGCACCCGTAAGTACTGTTGTGACAACGGAAAAGATTGAGGTGTCTCGTACTGGGATACCAGATCATTTTAGTGAGCACAATGTAGTCTGCACAAGACTGGGAATTCTGATGTTTTGATAAATATTGACAGGAAGATTCATCATTTGCAGCCGAGGCAGCAAAAACAACTGAAGAAAAAACAATCCCAAGCTATCAGACTCCTCAATACCCAGAGCCTGGACTGACACCTTGCCCTATTGTCCTGTTTATTAGTTATTGTAATGCCTGCACTGTTTTTGTGCACTTTACGCAGACCTGTGTAGGTCCGTAGTCTAGTGTAGCTTTCTATGTGTTGTTTTTTTTTTACATAGTTCAGTCTAGTTTTTGTACTGTGTCATGTAACATCACGGTCCTGAAAAACGTTGTCTCATTTTTACTATGTACTGGACCAGGAGTTATGGTCAAAATGACAATATAAGTGACTTGACTTGACTTGACTGAGTAAAAGGAAGGATAAGAATAGAAGTTTACATAACTGGAGTCTGATCTTGCAAGAGTATGACACGGAAATAAAACACGTGAAAGCTACTGACAATATTATAGCAGACTGTTTGTCTATAATTTGAGTTTGTATTGTTTTGCTATGTTACCTGATAATTACACATGTATTGCTTTAAGCTGTATAATCGACAGTTAAGACAAAAATTTTGCAGTTTGATGAAAATTTTTCTTAAAAGGAGAAAGGTGTGACGAGATCTGAAGGATTATTCTAAAGTGGACTGTTCCCTTTAAAAAAGAGAGAGAGGGAGCAAACAGCTTGTGTGCTATTTCAGCAGGAAGAGAGAAAATCTGTGAGTTGCCTTGGAAACTGAAAGGTGGAGCTACATGATGGAGAGCTCGTGTTCCGCACTGGAGATATCTGCAAGGACAGTTGGTTTTTTAAGCAGACACACAGGAGACACACGACGCCAGAGGCAAGGAGGACACTGGTGAGCTTTGTGTGCCCGCGACAAGGGCGGGGTTTTGTTCACAGTGTGGACAAAGGAGTGACCGATGGAACGCTATCGGTGTGTTTAACCCTCGCCTGGGTTGACAGTGTTACCGTGGAAAACGCTCCTCTTTTTGTGGTCACAAGTCGGTGACTGTAAGTTTTGGGAGCAGGAAGGCGACGTGGAGGATCGGCATCGGCACTGGGAAGACAAAACAACACCCTCCGTCTCTCTCCAACTCTACTCAAATCAAATTCCAGATCTGAACTGACTACTTACCATTCCACCGTAAGACTGTATCACCTAACCACCTGAGCTGGGAAGCTTGGGAACTTTATTTACTCACTTATATATGCATATACTAGGCTAATTTGTTTACATAATCTTGTTTTATATTACTTTATCACGCAGTTGCTAATAGAGTTTATAACGGAAGACTCAGACTCCAGGTGTCTCCATTTCTGCTGGTTCTTTTTAACCTGTTACGGGGAACGTAACAGGTACCTGAGAGAGTCAGGGTCCAGTTTCTTTCTCCACCTCCTCATTATCACTCAAACCACCCGCCGCCCTGTCAGGACAGACGCTGCAAATTCCCCCAGGTCCGTGAAGGGTCTTGCGCACCCACCCAAGTGACCTGTACACATACTCCCTGACCTCATAGCACCCACTGTTTCTGCTCTGCCCACTCTCCCCAGCAGAGGACGCCAATGCTCAGCTCTCCACATTGACCCGCAATTACAGATGACATAAAAGGAACACATCTCTCAGAACCTCGCGTTCGGACAGTTCCATGTTTATTGAGCAGCATAACAAGCAATAGCAATGCAAATCATCAGCTTCACTTCCAAATAATATTCAGGAATGTCAAAGATCCCTTGGATTTCAACCCTTCAAACCCTTGCAGACTGAGGACACATTATACCGTCTCTGCACTCTGTTCTCCAACGCCCTGTCCCAAGCTCCCTCTCTCCGTTTGTGGTAATCTGTGGTTAGAGATGGACTGACTTGCTCGGTGTGAGAAATGGAAACGAGAGTGTGTCAGAGAGTGAAACAGATGGAAATGAGAGTGTGTCAGAGAGAGGAATGGAGAACAAGAGTGTGTCAGCGGGTGAGATGGAGAAAAATAAGAGTGCATCAGAGGGAGATAGAGAATGACAGTGCGTCTAATGCAGAGATGAAGAACGAGAGTGTCAGAGTGAGAGATGGAGAATGGGAGTGTCAGACTGCGAAATGGAGATCGGTACTGTGTCAGACGGATGTGTCGGGTGTTGTGCTGATCGGGTGGGTATGTGCAGGATTGTCCTGTGCTCTGCGAGTGTACACAGATGTCTGCAAAGGTGCACAGGATACTTTCCTCAGGACCTCTGGAGATCAGGGATCTTCCTCACTACTTCCACAGACCATGATGCCTTCACGGTTCTGTGTTTTTATCAAAAAGCGATTCATTATTTCACACAAAATTTCAGTTCAATCAGCTAAGAGCAAATTACTGATGATATATTAATGCAGTAAAGCCCAGCAACAGCTACTTTTAACACTTTATTGTAAACCCAGATGTGTGTCTCACACTGACCCGGTCCTGTAGTGAGAGGTGTCGGTGTTTACAGACCGTACACTGTGGAAGGTGTGTGACGTCTCACACTGACCCGGTCCTGTAGTGAGGGGTGTCGGTGTTTACAGACCGTACACTGTGGAAGGTGTGTGACGTCTCACACTGACCCGGTCCTGTAGTGAGGGGTGTCGGTGTTTACAGACCGTACACTGTGGAAGGTGTGTGACGTCTCACACTGACCCGGTCCTGTAGTGAGGGGTGTCGGTGTTTACAGACCGTACCCTGTGGAAGGTGTGTGACGTCTCACACTGACCCGGTCCTGTAGTGAGGGGTGTCGGTGTTTACAGACCGTACACTGTGGAAGGTGTGTGACGTCTCACACTGACCCGGTCCTGTAGTGAGGGGTGTCGGTGTTTACAGACCGTACCCTGTGGAAGGTGTGTGACGTCTCACACTGACCCGGTCCTGTAGTGAGGGGTGTCGGTGTTTACAGACCGTACACTGTGGAAGGTGTGTGACGTCTCTCACTGACCCGGTCCTGTAGTGAGGGGTGTCGGTGTTTACAGACCGTACACTGTGGAAGGTGTGTGACGTCTCACACTGACCCGGTCCTGTAGTGAGGGGTGTCGGTGTTTACAGACCGTACACTGTGGAAGGTGTGTGACGTCTCACACTGACCCGGTCCTGTAGTGAGGGGTGTCGGTGTTTACAGACCGTACACTGTGGAAGGTGTGTGACGTCTCACACTGACCCGGTCCTGTAGTGAGGGGTGTCGGTGTTTACGGGGACCGTACACTGTGGAAGGTGTGTGACGTCTCACACTGACCCAGTCCTGTAGTGAGGGGTGTCGGTGTTTACAGACCGTACACTGTGGAAGGTGTGTGACGTCTCACACTGACCCAGTCCTGTAGTGAGGGGTGTCGGTGTTTACAGACCGTACACTGTGGAAGGTGTGTGACGTCTCACACTGACCCGGTCCTGTAGTGAGGGGTGTCGGTGTTTTTGGGACCGTACACTGTGGAAGGTGTGTGACGTCTCACACTGACCCGGTCCTGTAGTGAGGGGTGTCGGTGTTTACAGTCAGTACACTGTGGAAGGTGTGTGACGTCTCACACTGACCCGGTCCTGTAGTGAGGGGTGTCGGTGTTTACGGACCGTACACTGTGGAAGGTGTGTGACGTCTCACACTGACCCGGTCCTGTAGTGAGGGGTGTCGGTGTTTACAGACCGTACACTGTGGAAGGTGTGTGACGTCTCACACCGACCCGGTCCTGTAGTCAGGGGTGTCGGTGTTTACAGACCGTACACTGTGGAAGGTGTGTGACGTCTCACACTGACCCGGTCCTGTAGTGAGGGGTGTCGGTGTTTTTGGGACCGTACACTGTGGAAGGTGTGTGACGTCTCACACCGACCCGGTCCTGTAGTGAGGGGTGTCGGTGTTTACAGACCGTACACTGTGGAAGGTGTGTGACGTCTCACACTGACCCGGTCCTGTAGTGAGGGGTGTCGGTGTTTACAGACCGTACACTGTGGAAGGTGTGTGACGTCTCACACTGACCCGGTCCTGTAGTGAGGGGTGTCGGTGTTTACAGACCGTACACTGTGGAAGGTGTGTGACGTCTCACACTGACCCAGTCCTGTAGTGAGGGGTGTCGGTGTTTACAGACCGTACACTGTGGAAGGTGTGTGACGTCTCACACTGACCCGGTCCTGTAGTGAGGGGTGTCGGTGTTTTCGGGACCGTACACTGTGGAAGGTGTGTGTGTCTCACACTGACCCAGTCCTGTAGTGAGGGGTGTCGGTGTTTACAGACTGTACACTGTGGAAGGTGTGTGACGTCTCACACTGACCCGGTCCTGTAGTGTGGGGTGTCGGTGTTTACAGACCGTACACTGTGGAAGGTGTGTGACGTCTCACACTGACCCGGTCCTGTAGTGAGGGGTGTCGGTGTTTACGGGGATCGTACACTGTGGAAGGTGTGTGACGTCTCACACTGACCCGGTCCTGTAGTGAGGGGTGTCGGTGTTTACAGACCGTACACTGTGGAAGCTGTGTGACGTCTCACACCGACCCGGTCCTGTAGTGAGGGGTGTCGGTGTTTACAGACCGTACACCGGATGTTCTGTGATTAATCTCATCATTCGGGAGATCTGCTCCTCCTGGACAGGCCGGGTCTGTGTGCTCACTCTCAGTTCTAGGCTTCGGGCGTCACTACTCAATGGGATCGTACTTCACAATGTGACCAACTAAAAGCTCGCAGGCTGCGGCACACTGGGGAATCAGCAGAGTGTAGCAACATCTCAGGGCTCTCCTAGGATTAACCCTCTGTGAGCCGTATACTTGTCTAAAGGCAGGCTGGAGTAAGGGAGAGGGTGTAAAGCGTCAGGGAGATAGAACTGCAGACTCCTTCACTCGTTGACGGATCACTCCTTCACTCCTCTGAAGGTTCTGCCCTGAACCGTGCAAGCTTGATCTGAAGATTTGGATCACCGAACATCTCCTGGAGCTGCGGCCAGAGAGGAGGAAAGATGAATGATTGCTGAGGTAGGGGGTGTTGAAGGAGTGACGGGAGGAGAGGAGCAGAGAGACGGGAGGCAGAGGTGTGACAGAGAGGGAGAGTTGGGAAAGGAGAGGGATTAAGAACTAAGAGACTGGGAGGGAGTTCACTCACCTTTCGTCGAATGGCTTCCCACACTTCATTCTGACTCATGTCTCCACTCGATGTCAGCTGCACGTTAATCCACATGCGAACTCCTGAACAAAACAGCCCAGTGTCAACATGGTGTCACTCTCAGGTCAAGTGCTGCTGACGGGATGTTTCCTCATCTCTGTCCTTTCGATCACGCAATTTCCTCTCCCCCACTCCCTACCCTCTAATACCTTGATTCCTCCCCACACCCACCCCACCCTCTGATACCTTGATTCCTCCCCACACCCACCCCACCCTCTGATACCTTGATTCCTCCCCACACCCACCCCACCCTCTGACAGCTTGATTCGTCCCCACACCCACCCCACCCTCTGATACCTTGATTCCTCCCCACACCCACCCCACCCTCTGATACCTTGATTCCTCCCCACACCCACCCCACCCTCTGATACCTTGATTCCTCCCCACACCCACCCCACCCTCTGATACCTTGATTCCTCCCCACACCCACCCCACCCTCTGATACCTTGATTCCTCCCCACACCCAACCCACCCTCTGATACCCTGATTCCTCTCCACACCCACCCCACCCTCTGATACCTTGATTCCTCCCCACACCCACCCCACCCTCTGACAGCTTGATTCCTCCCCACACCCACCCCACCCTCTGATACCTTGATTCCTCCCCACGCCCACCCCACCCTCTGATACCTTGATTCCTCCCCACGCCCACCCCACCCTCTGATACCTTGATTCCTCCCCACACCCACCCCACCCTCTGATACCTTGATTCCTCCCCACACCCACCCCACCCTCTGATACCTTGATTCCTCCCCACACACACCCCACCCTCTGATACCTTGATTCCTCCCCACACCCACCCCACCCTCTGATACCTTGATTCCTCCCCACACCCACCCCACCCTCTGATACCTTGATTCCTCTCCACACCCACCCCACCCTCTGATACCTTGATTCCTCCCCACACCCACCCCACCCTCTGATACCTTGATTCCTCCCCACACCCACCCCACCCTCTGATACCTTGATTCCTCCCCACACCCACCCCACCCTCTGACAGCTTGATTCGTCCCCACACCCTCATCAAATATCTATGTCAATGTACGTATAGACAGGGACAGGGAGAGTGTGAGAAAAGGGCAGGGGTGGGGTCAGAGAGAGAGTGTGCACAGGTAGTGAAGAGAGGCAGAGAACGAGGGAGAGGTAGACAGTGAGGGGGTGGAAAGTGGTAGTGAGAAAAGAAAGAAAAAGGTGGATGGATCCAGAGTGGGAGACAGAGACATGGAATGTGGGATTTCCCAATTACCTGCATTGGTCAGATTTATGGACATGGTAAATGATGTCAGTTACATCCACATGTAAGATTAGAGCAGTACACGGTCATTGGTGCAGAAGATTAGAGCTCCTGGTATTGGGTGTAGTGTGTAAACGAGGAGTGAAGACGTGATCACATAGTGAATGGATTCTTGGAGGAACACGTCATGGGAACAAGCCCTTTGACCAAACTGATCCATGCTAACCAAGGTGGCAAATTGAACTGGTCTCATTTGTCTGAGTTTGGTCCACATCCCTCTATCATTAACAATCCACATTCTCATACAAATGTCTCATAAATACTGTCTTTGTGTTTATCCCACATCCCTCTATCATTAACAATCCACATTCTCATACAAATGTCTCATAAATGCTGTCTTTGTGTTTATCCCACACCCCTCTATCATTAACAATCCACATTCTCATACAAATGTCTCATAAATGCTGTCAATATGTTTATCCTTCACCCTCTCCCTACTCAATCACTCTGACCACCTCCCCTCACCCAGACATCCCTCACACCACATCCAGTCATTCCCTTCCTCAGTGACATCAGGTCTCTCTATTCCTCCTCCACTCCTCAGTCACCCTCTCTCTACTCAATCACTCCGACCACCTCCCCTCACCCAGACATCCCTCACACCACATCCAGTCATTCCCTTCCTCAGTGACATCAGGTCTCTCTATAACCAGGGAGCACATTGCCTGCTGAAAGCTAAATACGTGGCATTCAAGTCTGGCGACCCAGGTCTGTACCAGTAAACCAGGTATGACTTGCAGAGGGTATTCAAGGCTGAAGAGACAATTTAGAACTCCCCATTCCTCTTACCCTCTCCCTGCCACCAAAATTTTGTTCTCTCTAGTCTCCTACTGGCTCCTCTCCCTACCATCTCCCCTGACACTGTCATTCATATTGCAGTGCCCTGCAGGGCGAGTGGGTGTAAGACTGAATGGGAGTGTGTGTGGGGAAGTGGTGAAGGGAGAGAGGGAGAGGGCGGTTGGAGAGAGGGGGTGGAGGTGGGAGGGGGAGAGAGAGAGGGTATGGGGGAAGAGGGGGAGAGGAGACAGGGGGAGAGAGGGGGAGAGGGAGAGGGGGAGGGAGAGGGGAGAGGGGGGAGAGAGGGAAAGAGGGGGAGAGAGTGGGGGAGAGAGGGAGAGAGAGGGGGGACGAGAGTGGGGAGGGAGGGAGAGGGGAGGGGTAGGGGGAATGAGCCTGTAACATAGGATGGAACCTGTATGCACCCTCCAGTCGATGATCCTTTGGGCTGTTCCGCTGTGGAAGTCTCCTGGTCTGTAATGAAGGAACAGAGACAGGGACAAGTGGAAACACTGAAGCAGGTCATCACAATGGAACAGGAGCTCAGGGAATGTGAGACTGGGTCTGTGGTGAAACCAACACCATCCGTCTCCTTCCCAATCCTCCGTCACTGCCCTCAGTCTGACACAGGATGAAATTTAGGGACTGTCCATGGGGAACAACATTCCATTCAGTGATCCCCACCACGGATACCTGAGCTTGTAGATCCTTCTGGGGTGGTGGTCAAACCCGGACCAGGTTCTCCCGTCGCTGGTCCCTGGGTTTCCTGAATGTTGTCCAAATCGGGATCTGTGAGGAGAGAGACAGGGTGGATGGGGTCAGGTGAGAGAATAGAATAAAGAGGATAGCAAAACTCTGTTAAGGACGAACCTGGCTGGGTGGTAACAGTCTGTGAGAATCCAATAAACATCACAGGTCCAACAGATCAAACCTCTCACCCCCAACATTAGACAGACAGACAGACAGACATACTTTATTGACATTAACATTACTCTTTCCTAGAATACAGTCCACACCTCTCTCCCTAAATTCCCCCTCCTCCTTTCTCATGCAGAGTAATGTGGAAACATACAACATTCACAGCCACCGACTCTCATTTAGGTTCACTTTAGGAGACGGGTCTGATGTGATTATTATAATTACGTAAAGTACTTTTACCGTACATTGTGCTCAGATCTCTTGGATTTCAATAAATGAGCTGTTATGGTATGTTCTTCAAAACCAGAGTTTTGAGAGCAAAATGTCGTCACTACAAGTCAAGGCCTAATTTGCTTTATGAGAAATCACTGTGGACTACACCGGATTCTACTATGTGGTATGTTGCTCAGAAACTCCACAGCTGTGAAAGTGGGGAGTTTACTAGAAACTGATATACAGTAAACATGAGATCACTGAAAACTGACCTTTCAATCAGACTGTTGATCTATCGGAGTCTGATCATTTTAAACAGTTGCTTTCTGCCTGGTCATGGTGACGTTTCGCCTTTGGAGTTAAGGGACCACATTGTCCCTCCTTGGAAATCTCTTTCCCTGTTTTATGTTTAAAGAACTCTTCATGCAGCAAATGCCAATTCAAGTCTGCATATCCCTCCCTAATAAATCCCAGAATGACTTTAGCGAGTTTGCTAAAATTGCTGATCGTCTACACTTAGCCAGGCAGTGGTGCATAAACCCTCTTATTTTCCCTGCTTCAATAAGCCTGGTCAGCGAGGCTTCCAGCATAAGCACGCAAAACAGACTGCTAACCCATGCTGTGAAACAGACACTGCCGGCTCTGTGTTATTACCACGCTCACTTTGGTGTGAACACTAGGAAGTGCCGACTGCCTTGCAGCTTCGACAGTGCCAGTGCTTTGGGACATCAGAGGTCTGTTCACACTTGTGGGTTCTAGATGCCAGGATCATCTACTGAACATTACGGACACCCTTTCAGAGCGATGCTTGTGTGACCCGGGTGCTCAAATGAGCGTGTCGTCAGTACCGCCTGTTGATGTGTAGTCAAAGACTGAGGACAGCTTGCTGGGGGCCGCCAATGACACCAGGATCGAGAATATGGGACACGATGTGTGATACTCTGCTTCAGTGTCTAATGCTACACAAGGGACATCGTCCTGACTACACCTCCGCTCGGTGCCGATTTTTCGTCTGTCTAGGGACTGTAAATTGATCTTTAAAACTGCTGGCACGTGGATGTCAAGGACTTTGGGTCCTTTCCCTGCTCCCCCAGTAGGTTTCCCACAATGACTCTGTCAAGCCAACACACCACCGCGTGTGAGTTCACTTGACCTCTGGTCGAACTCTCAAACTTCACCAAGCCCACATTCTCCACTACAGTCAAAATACATGGGGTCGAGCACCGCATTTCCACAACCGGCCAACCAGTCCATGTCCACACGCAGAGACCGGGTCCAGAGAAGCTGGCAACTGCGAAGATGAGTTTGTCAACTTGGAAAGACTTGGCATCGTATTCCAGTCGAATAGCCCTGGGCTTTGCCCCTCCACACGGTCCCTAAGCCCATGTGGTGATAAGCGATGCCTTTTCAATGCCCAATGGTTACCAGGTCTCACACATCCAAGACTTTTTGACACGTTTAGTTAGAAAGTATTGTTTTCAAAGTCAGTCTAGTTAGGGGCTACCATGTTCTTAGGGGGCACCGTCAGATTTCTGAACGATCCATGAACACGACCTCAATATTCCTTTATTTGCACTAGTTATTTTATTTTTGATTGGAATGTTCAGGAATATTTTTATGTCTTGCACTGTACTGCTGACAAAAAACAACAGATTTCACACGAGACGTTAATGATAATAAACCTGATTCTGATCCTGAATCTCTGACGATAAATCGATGTCCTCTAGTTATAATCACCCTGATCAGTGGTAATATTCCCAGCAGGATGTCCCACACCACCAGCTTCAGGAACAGTCGTTACCCCACAACCATCAAACTCCTGACCGGCGTGGATAACTTCACTCACATCAACTCTGAACTGATTCCTCAACCAACAGACTCACTTTCAAGGAATCTACAACTCATCAGCTCAGTATTATTTAATATTTGATTTGCACAATTTGCCTTCTTTTGCACGTTGGTTGTTTGTCAGTCTTTGCTCTGTATAGTTTTTCCATAGATTCTGTAGTATTTCTTTATTTTCCTGTAAATGACTGCAATAAAATAAATGTCAGGACAGTATATGGTAACAATCAAGTACTTTGATAATAAATCTTCCATTGAACCTATCTGTACTCCTTGTAATCTTCTACACATTTTATATACTAGACTCAGATATACTAGACTCACTATCAGTAATTACTATGATAGGAAATTGGTTGCTTTGCTGCAGCTGTATGGTGGAAGACAGAAGATTGCTATAAATTACCATAGAAACTCATTTCAAATGTTGAAAGAAAATTCATTATTTAATTTAAATTTTATTTAAAGTAAATTATCAGTGAAATGCAAACATTTGGACACCCCTGGGAGGAGGTGGCTGAATCCAGGGGGTGTAATTTTAAAGTGACTGGAGGAAACTATAGGGTGGATGTCAGAAATTAAGTTCTTTACACAGAGAGGGGTGGGTGTGTGGAACACCCAGCAAAGGGTGGAGGTATAGACAGATACATACGGGGCATTTAACAAACTCATAGGTACGTGGATGACAGAAACATGGAGGGATATGTAGGAGGGAAGGGTTACATTGATCTCAGAGTAGGTCTGCACAACATTGTGGGCCGAAGGGCCTGTGCTGTGCTGTACTGTTCTGTGTTCTATGATCTCTGTCACAGGTCAGACTGGGCAGTTTCATTCTGACCCCGGTGTGAAGGGGGATACGGGAAAGGTGATCACAGACCACGGGCAGGGCAGCCGACTGGAAAACTCAGCCCGTAGTGTGTGTTGGTGACTCAGGACGTCCCAGAATTTCCCCACAACTACCACACTGCTGTGTCACTGGGGAACGGTGACCTACCTGTACAGTACACAGCATAACCCCAGTGTGTCGGATTCAGCCAATACACAAAGTAACCGGAGCAGTTTTTCACCTTGATCCCCTGGCTCAGGTAACAGGTGTGTGTATCCCAGGAGAAGCATACGGTCCTAATCACCTCCCCCTCTCCCACGTTGGGATGGGGACCTGGAATGAGATTTATAAACACTGTAAAATGTACCTAGTTCAACAGTAGCCGGAACGTCTTTGGACAGTGGGAGGAAACTGGAGAACCCGGGGAAAACCCATGTATTCCATGGGGAGGATGGACAGAGACTCCTTACAGATGACACTGGAATTGAACTCTGAACTCTGACACCCCGAGCTATAATAGTGACGCGCTAAATGCTACGTTACCATGACAACCATTAATTTATCCCACTAATTGGTGAAGGATGATGTCTGCAGACTCTCCCAACTCCCTGGAGATTGCCCCACAATTTAAATGAGTCTGGGGTTGTTGAAACTCCTCCGGGTCGTATCCAGAATGGGGTCAGTGGGCAGATCAGTTCTGTAACCCAACTCCAGGAAGTTGTCACTCCTCCACCGGACTCCATGATGATACAGGACCGTACAGCGGTCAGAGTGACTGTGGGGAGACCTCTCAGGGAGATAGGGTTCTATGTCCATGCTAGGGCCCTCTGAAGAGATCTGGGTCATCAGTTTGACCCTCCCATGAATAACAGAGCCCCACTGTGCTGAGCCTAACCCTACCGTTTAACCATCCTGGGTAGTAACCGGAACAGCGATCCTGTGGAACAACCGTCTCAGGAATCTTCCATCCTCCGGAACTGAAACAACAATCAGAGTCAATCCCTGATCTGAGGGAGTATATTCACTCAGAGTAACATGGGAAATTACACTCACCTTGTCCGTACCCTGTCTCTGGTCAATAACACCCCATTCCTTGGTATTCCCTCTCTGTTGTACCTCCCCCTTGTCTCTACCCCGAGAATGTGGGATCTCCCCTCTCCCTGTATTTACTCCCCATCTCAGTGTAGTCACTGATGATTCCTGTCTCCCTGCATTTCCCATTCACACACCCCTTGTTCCCTTGTTTACATTCCCCTTCTGTGTCCAGTTTCTCAGTGATTATCTCCTCACTTTACCTGTTAAATCTGTACCATCCCACTTCAAGATTTCCATCATCCATCCATTGTCCACCGGTACACTTAGTGTTGGAACAATTTGTGCTCCTCCAGGGCTGATCCAGGACAGTGTGGGTTACACACGGATCACCGAGTGCGGAGTCTGTGACTGAGGGACAGAACGATGTTCAGTGTTAATGTACAGCTCACGTTCCCCATCCTCTTCCTCTGTCAACCACAACACCCATCCTGAAGTAAATGGTGGGGGAGGGGAGTGAGGCTAGCTGGAAGGTGATAGGTGAAGCCAAGTGGGTGGGAAAGGTCAAAGGCTGAAGAAGAAAGAATCTGATCAGAGAGGAGAGCCTGTGTTGCTTCTCTTCCCCCCACCTTCTTATTTCAGTTCTTCCCCCGCCCTTTCCAGTCCTGATGAAGGGTCTCAGCACGAAACGTCCAATGTTCATTCCTCACCATGGATGCTGCCTGACCTGCTGAGTTTCTCAGCAATTTCCACAGATTTTCAGCAACTGCAGAATCTCGTGTGTTTGTAACTGACATGGGCAGTAGGTACGAGGTAGGGAGGGAGGGAGAGGACACAGTATGAACACAGAGTGGGTACTGGGCTGTGCCACACGAATCTGATACACAGGAGCTGTGAAATATCCACAAAATAAACCACATTGTGCGCTGGGCTCTGTAGAGAAATGGGCTTTTCTGCCCACCACCCCCAGACAGACCATTTCCCAACTAAATTACTCCCGTGTACTGGCGTGAGGACCATATCCCAGACAGACCATTTCCCAACTAAATTACTCCCATGTGCCGGAGTGAGGACCATATCCCAGACAGACCACTTCCCAACTAAATTACTCCCATGTGCCGGCGTGAGGACCATATCCCAGACAGACCATTTCCCAACTAAATTACTCCCATGTGCCGGCGTGAGGACCGTATCCCAGACAGACCATTTCCCAACTAAATTACTCCCATGTGCCGGCGTGAGGACCATATCCCAGACAGACCATTTCCCAACTAAATTACTCCCAGGTGCCGGCGTGAGGACCATATCCCAGACAGATCATTTCCCAAATAAATTACTCCCATGTGCCGGAGTGAGGACCATATCCCAGACAGATCATTTCCCAACTAAATTACTCCCAGGTGCCGGCGTGAGGACCATATCCCAGACAGATCATTTCCCAACTAAATTACTCCCATGTGCCGGAGTGAGGACCATATCCCAGACAGACCATTTCCCAACTAAATCACTCCCATGTGCCGGTGTGAGGATCATATCCCAGACAGACAATTCCCAACTAAATTACTCCCATGTGCCGGCGTGAGGACCATATCCCAGACAGACCATTTCCCAACTAAATTACTCCCATGTGCCGGCGTGAGGACCATATCCCAGACAGACAATTCCCAACTAAATTACTCCCATGTGCCGGCGTGAGGACCGTATCCCAGACAGACCATTTCCCAACTAAATCACTCCCATGTGCCGGCGTGAGGACCGTATCCCAGACAGACCATTTCCCAACTAAATTACTCCCATGTGCCGGCGTGAGGACCGTATCCCAGACAGACCATTTCCCAACTAAATTACTCCCATGTGCCGGAGTGAGGACCATATTCCAGACAAGATGGCACCGAGCTGTGGTTCATTGACACTATCGGATCCTGCTCCCTGTTCAAAGGCCAGCGACATGGACGTGTTACAAATCTGTGATCCAAGATCCGGCATAAACATCACCAAGGATCTCAGGTGGTCTGTACATACTGGCTGTGTGGTGGAAAAGCACAACAGAGCTCCTTTTAACTCGGATGGTTGAAGAAGTTTGGTCTGGGCCTCCAAATCATAAGGGGCACAATTGAGAGCATCCTGACTGGCTGCATCACTGCCTGGTATGGGAACTGTACTTCCCTCAATCGCAGGACTCTGCAGAGAGTGGTGTTGACAGCTCAGCACATCTGTAGATGTGAACTTCCCACTATTCAGGACATTTACAGTGACAGGTGTGTAAAAAGGGCCCGAGGGATCATTGGGGACCCGAGTCACCCCAACCACAAACTGTTCCAGCTGCTACCATCCGGGAAATGGTACCGCAGCATAAACGCCAGGACCAACAGGCTCCGGGACAGCTTCTTCAACCAGGACATCAGACTGATTAATTCATACTGATACAACTGCATTTTAATGCTATATTGACTGTCCTGTTCTACATACAGGTGTCCCCTCCTTTACAAAGGTAGCGCGTTCCTACAAAACCTTTCTTAAACCGAAATGGCGTAAGTCGAAGAACCATTAATTTATATGGGGGGAGAATTCGTAAAAGCGAAAATCCTCTTTGTAATGTGAAAACAGGTTACAAATGTAGATCTTTTGTATAAGTGAAGTGGCGCAAACAAACATTCGTAAATCGTGGGACACCTGTATTATTTATTACAAATTACTATATATTGCACTTTGCCCCTTCAGACAGAGACGTAACGTAAAGATTTTTACTCCTCATTTACGTGAAGGATGTAAGAAATAAAGTCAATTCAATTCTCCGTCTCCCTCCAAAGTCTCTCTCTATCTCCATCTCCCTGACTTTTACGAACCCCCTCTCTCCTCAGTTTCTCCCTACTTCCTTCACACCTCGATCTCGTCATCTCCCCTCTCTCGCTACTTGCTTCTCCCCTCGGACTACCCCAGCCTGTGCATCCCTTTAGTGTCTGCGTACATCCCTCTTCCCTCAGTCTCAAACTAACCACAGCTCCTTCGCTACCTCCCTCTCTCAATAGACAATAGACAATAGGTGCAGAAGTAGACCATTCGGCCCTTCGAGCCTGCACCGCCATTCTGAGATCATGGCTGATCATCTACTATCAATACCGGGTTCCTGCCTTGTCCCCATATCCCTTGATTTCCCTATCCATAAGATACCCATCTAGCTCCTTCTTGAAAGCATCCAGAGAATTGGCCTCCACTGCCTTCCGAGGCAGTGCATTCCAGACCCCCACAACTCTCTGGGAGAAGCAGTTTTTCCTTAACTCTATCCTAAATGACCTACCCCTTATTCTCAAACCATGCCTTCTGGTACTGGACTCTCCCAGCATCTGGAACATATTTCCTGCCTCTATCTTGTCCAATCCCTTAATAATCTTATATGTTGCAATCAGATCCCCTCTTAATCTCCTTAATTCCAGCATGTACAAGCCCAGTCTCTCTAACCTCTCTGCGTAAGACAGTCCGGACATCCCAGGAACTAACTTCGTGAATCTACGCTGCACTTCCTCTATAGCCAGGATGTCCTTCCTTAACCCTGGAGATCAAAACTGTACACAATACTCCATGTGTTGTCTCACCAGGGCCCTGTACAAATGCAAAAGGATTTCCTTGCTCTTGTACTCCATTCCCTTTGTAATAAAGGCCAACATTCCATTAGCCTTCTTCACTGCCTGCTGCACTTGCTCATTCACCTTCAGTGACTGATGAACAAGTACTCCTAGATCTCTTTGTATTTCTCCCTTACCTAACTCTACACCATTCAGATAATAATCTGCCTTCCTGTTCTTACTCCCAAAGTGGATAACCTCACACTTATTCACATTAAACGTCATCTGCCAAGTATCTGCCCACTCACTCAGCCTATCCAAGTCACCCTGAATTCTCCTAACATCCTTATCACATGTCACACTGCCACCCAGCTTAGTATCATCAGCAAACTTGCTGATGTTATTCTCACTGCCTTCATCTAAATCGTTTATGTAAGTCATAAACAGCTGTGGTCCCAATACCGAGCCCTGTGGCACCCCACTAGTCACCACCTGCCATTCCGAGAAACACCCATTCACCGTTACCCTTTGCTTTCTATATGCCATCCAGTTTTCTATCCATGTCAATATCTTCCCCCCAATGCCATGAGCTCTGATTTTACCCAACAATCTCCTATGTGGGACCTTATCAAATGCCTTCTGAAAATCGAGGTACACTACATCCACTGGATCTACCTTGTCTAACTTCCTGGTTACATCCTCGAAAAACTCCAATAGATTAGTCAAGCATGATTTGCCCTTGGTAAATCCATGCTGGCTCGGCCCAATCCTATCACTGCTATCTAGATATGCCACTATTTCATCTTTAATAATGGACTCTAGCATCTTCCCCACTATTGATTTTAGGCTGACAGGACGATAGTTCTCTGTTTTCTCCCTCCCTCCTTTCTTAAAAAGTAGAATAATATTAGCCATTCTCCAATCCTCAGGAACTGATCCTGAATCTAAGGAACATTGGGAAATGATTACCAATGCATCCTCAATTTCCAGGACCACCTCCTTTAGTACCCTAGGATGCAGACCATCTGGACCTGGGGATTTGTCAGCCTTCAGTCCGATCAGTCTACTCATCACCGTTTCCTTCCTGATGTCAATCTATTTCATTTCCACTGTTACCCTATGTCCTTGGCCCATCCATATATCTGGGAGATTGCTTGTGTCTTCCCTAGTGAAGACAGATCTAAAGTACTTATTAAATTCTTCTGCCATTTCTCTGTTTCCCATAACAATTTCACCCAATTCATTCTTCAAGGGCCCAGCATTGTTCTTAACTTTCTTCTTTCTCTTCACATCCCTAAAAAAGCTTTTGCTATCCTCCTTTATATTCCTGGCTAGCTTGCGTTCGTACCTCATTTTTTCTCCCCGTATTGCCTTTTTAATTAAGTTCTGTTGTTCCTTAAAAATTTCCCAATCATCTGTCCTCCCACTCACCTTAGCTCTGTCATACTTCCTTTTTTTTAATGCTATGCAACCTCTGACTTCCTTTGTCAACCACTGTGGCCCCTTTCCCCCCTTTGAATCCTTCCTTCTCCGGGGGATGAACTGATGTTGCACCTTGTGCATTATTCCCAAAAATACCTGCCATTGCTGTTCCACTGTCTTTTCTGCTAGGATATCCGTCCAGTTAACTTTGACCAGCTCCTCCCTCATGGCTCCATAGTCTCCCCTATTCAACTGCAACACTGACACCTCCGATCAGCCCTTATCCTTCTCAAATTGCAGATAAAATCTCTCCTTGGTGTTCCCCTCCCTCTATTCTCGGTCTCACACCAACACCCACTAACCTTGGTCTCTCCTCATGTTCTCCCCTCAGTCTTTCCCTACCATATGTAGGCCTCAGCCTCTCCCTACCTCCCTCTCCCCTCGGAATCTCCATACCTCACTAATTCCTCCCTCTGCCTCCCTTCAATTTCTCCTTACCAGCACCCCCTCTGGTCTTACCCTACCTTCCCTCCCAAGTCGCACTCTACCTCCCTTTCCACTCGCACTCCCTATGACCCTCCACCATCAGTATTTCCCCAATTCCCTCTCTCCTCAGTGTCTCCATTCCATAGTCAACTCACAGTCACACCACAACTCGCTCCCGCCGCGGTCTCTTTCTACTCTCACCGCCTCACGCTCTCCTTTAGAGCCTCACTGCATCACGCTCTCCCCTCGGACCCTCGCCAACTCGTGCTCTCCCCTCGGACCCTCGCTGCCTCGCGCTCTCCCCTCGGACCCTCGCTGCCTCGCGCTCTCCCCACAGACTCGCCATCTCGCCTACCTTCCACTCCCCTCAGCCCCTCCCTTTCTGACTCCTCTCAGCCTCTCCATGTCCCCTCACCCCTTGGCATCCCCGTCTCCCACACCCCTCAGCCTCTCCTTGTCACCTTCACCCCTCAGCCTCTCCATGTCTTCCCCTCCCCTCGGCCTCTCCCTGTCTCCCCATTCCCTCCGCCTCTCCGCTAACTCCCCCTCCACTCGGCCTCCCATTCCCTCACTCAGCCTCTCCCCTATCGCCCCCTACACTCGGCCTCTAACATTCTCCCCTTTGCCTCTCCCTATCTTCCCTTACTTGGGCCACTCTCTGTCTTCCTCTCCCCTTGGTCTCTCCTTATCTTCCTCTCCCCTCGGTCTCCCTCCATCTCCCTCTCCGCTTGGTACATCACTCCCCCCTCTCCCCTCGCTCTCACCACTGCTCCCTCCATTTCCTGTCAGCCTCACCCTCCCTCACTCCAGGGGATGGGTAGACTCTCTCCCGGCAGCTGACACAGCATTGTGGGCTGAAGGGCCTGTGCTGTGCTGTACTGTTCTGTGTTCTATGATCTCTGTCACAGGTCAGACTGGGCAGTTTCATTCTGACCCCGGTGTGAAAGGGGGAAACGGGAAAGGTGATCACAGACCACGGGCAGGGCAGCCGACTGGAAAACTCAGCCCGTGGTGTGTGTTGGTGACTCAGGATGTCCCAGAATTTCCCCACAACTACCACACTACTGTGTCACTGGGGAACGGTGACCTACCTGTACAGTACACAGCGTTACTCCAGGGTGTCGGCCACAGCCAATACACAAAGTAACCGGAGCAGTTTTTCACCCTGATCTCTCGGCTCCCAGAACGGGTGTTTTCGCCGACAGTGAAGCAGACAGTCCTGGTCACCTCCCCCTCTCCCACGTTGGGATGGGGACCTGGAATGAGATTTATAAACACTGTAAAATGTACTCGGTCCCACAGTACCTGGTATGTCTTTGGACAGTGGGAGGAAACCGTAGAACCCGGGGGTAACCCATGCATTCCATGGGGAGGACGGACAGAGACTCCTTACAGATGACACGAATTGAACTCTGAAATCCGACACCCCAGGCTTTAATAGTGACGCGCTAACCGCTATGTTACCATGGCAACCGTTAATTTATCCCACGAATTGGTGAACAATGATGTCTGCAGACTCCCCCAACTCCCTGAAGGTTTCCCCACCACTGAAATGAGTCTGGGGTCTTTGAAACTCCTCCGGATCGTATCCAGAATGGGATCAGTGGGCAGATCAGTTCTGTAACCCAACTCCAGGAAGTTGTCACTCCTCCACCGGACTCCATGATGATACAGGACCGTACAGCGGTCTGAGTGACTGTGGGGAGACCTCTCAGGGAGATGCGGTTCTGTGTCCATGCTAGGGCCCTCTGAAGAGATCCTGATCATCAGTTTGACACTCCCCAAAAATAACTGAGCCCCACTGATGTAAACTCTGACCCTACCGTTTAACCACCCTGGGTAATTCCCGGAGCAGTGATACCGTGGAACGACCGTCTCGGGAATCGTCCATCCTCTGGAACTGAAACAACAATCAGAGAGTCAGTCCCTGATCTGAGGGAGTTTATTCACTCAGAGAGACATGGGAAGTTAGACTCACCCTGTCCGTACCCTGTCTCTGGTCAATAACCCCACCAATCCTGGGAATTCCCAGTCTGTTGTACCTCTTCCTGTTCTCTACCCCGAGAATGTGGGATCTCCCCTCTCCCTGTGTTTACTCCCCATCTCAGTGTAGTCACTGATGATCCTGGTCTCCCTGCATTTCCCATTCACACACCCCTTGTTCCCCTGTTTACATTCCCCATCTGTGTCCAGTTTCTCAGTGATGATCTCCTCACTTTACCTGTTAAATCTGTACCAACCCACTTCAAGATTTCCATCATCCATCAATCGTCCTCCGGTGCATTCAGTGTTGTAACAATTTATGCTCCTCCAGGGCTGATCCAGGACGGTGTGATTTACACACGGATCACCGAGTGCGGAGTCTGTGATTGAGGGACAGAACGATGTTCAGTGTTAATGTACAGCTCACTTTCCCCATCCTCTTTCTCTGCCAACCACAACCCCCATCCTGAACTAAATGGTGGGGGGAGGGGAGGGAGACTAGCTGGAAGGTGATAGGTGAGGCCAAGTGGGTGGGAAAGGTCAAGGGCTGGAGAAGACAGAATCTGATCAGAGAGGAGAGTGGACAATAGGAGAAATGGCAGGAGGAGGAGACCCAGGGGGAAGTAATAGTTTGGTGCTAAGAAGTAAAATGTCACATTAGGGAATAGACGAAGGGGGAGGAGAATTTTGTTCACCGGAAGGAGAAATCGATATTCGTAGCATTAGGTTGGAGGCAACGCAGAAGGAATATAAGGTGTTGCTCCTCGACTTTAAGAGGATTCATCTTGACACAAGACAAGGCTATAGATCAACAACATTGGAAAGGGATTGGAAATCGGAATTTAAATGTTTGACCATCAGGAAATCCCGTTTATGGCAGATGGTGTGGAGATGCTTGAGAAGCAGTCCCCCAGTTTACAACGAGTCTCTCCAATGTAGAGGAGACCACATTGGGAACAATAGACAGCTCCGAAAGATTCAGCGAAGTGATGCCTCACCTAGAAGGAGTGTTTGGGGCCGTCAATGAAGGTGAGGGAGGAGGTGAATGGGCAGGTGCAGGGATAAGTGCCTGGAGGGAGATTAGTGGAGGGAGGAGGGACATCATGGAGAGAGCAATCCCTGCAGACAGTGGTGGGCAGGGGGAGGAAAGGATATGTTTAGCAGTCGGGTCCCTTTGGAGATTGAGGAAATTGTGGAGGATAATGTGTTGGATGTGGAGGCGGAAGAGGTAGTAGGTGAGGATGAGGGACTCAGGAAGATGGAGTGAGTGCAGATGTATGGGAAATAGAGGAGATAAGGGTGAGGGAAACATCAATAGTAGAGGGAGGGAAACCCCATTCTTTAAAGCAGGAGGACATCTCTGATACCCTGGAATGGAAACCACATCCTGAGAACAGACGTGGTGGAGGCACATCTTGTGCCAAGATGAGGCCTCCCTCAAGGTGGAGGAGCAACACCTCATATTCCATCTGGGTACCCTCCAACCTGATGGTATGAATATCGATTTCATTTTCCGGTGAACAAAATTTACTCCACTCCCTTTCTATATTCCCATTCTGATCTTTTACTTCTCACCTGCTTCAAACTTTCCCCTGGGTCTCCTCCTCTTTCCGTTTCTCCAATTGTATTCGCTCTCCTCTCCTATCAGTTTCTTTCTTCTCCAGCCCTTGACCTTCCCACCCACCTGGCTTTACCTGTCAGCTTCCAGCTAACCACTCTGCCCCACCCCCAACCTTTGTTCTGGCATCTTCCCCCTGCCCTCTCAGTCCTAAAGAGGTGTCTTGGCCCAAATCATCAACTAACTATTCATTTCCATAGATGCTGCCTGACCTGCTGAGTTTCCCCAGCATTGTGTGTGTGTGTTGCGCTACATATTACTATATAATACCCTGAGATTCAGCTTCTTCCCGGCATTCACAGTGGAACAAAGAAATACAATAGAATCAATGAAAAACTACACACAAACAAAGACTGACAAGCAACAAATGTGCAATAGAAATCAACAAAGACAGTATCCATCAGTCAGGACCCCACCACCCAGGTCATGCCCTCTTCCTATTACCACCATCAGAGAGGAGGGACAGGAGCCTGAAAACACACACTCAACATTTCAGGAACAGCTTCTTCTCCTCCACCATCAGATTTCTTTTCTTTTTTAATCTTTTTATTATTGTTATTAATATCAACAAAATAAAATGATACATAGATAATGGGATTACAAACATACACTTTCCAACTAAACATGAAAGAATACATAAGCAATGATTACAGTATAAATGAGTATTCCCAAATCATGAACGATACAATATACAAATGAACAAGTCAAACCTAGGTATATCATAATATATATATTTTTTAAAAACAGAAAAAAGAAAAAATATGCAAAAGAAAAACTAATCTAATAACTAATAGAGACAAAGAACAAAAAAAGAAAAAAGAGAAAAAGAAAAAACAGAAAAAAGGGGCTGTTTATAATATCTCGCGACAATAGAAAGTCATCAGTGTCGTCAACTCCGATCCTCTCAACATATATACAATCAAAACTGGAAAAACAAATAGGCTTGGAACAGGGTCATATTACATCATATGAAAATATTGAATAAATGGTCTCAATATCTTTTCAAATTTAATAGAAGTATCAAATACAACACTTCTATTTTTTCTAAATTTAAACATAACATAGTTTGAGAAAACCAATGAAATACGGTAGGAGGATTAATTTCTTTCCAATTCAACAAAATAGATCTTCTAGCCATTAATGTAAGAAATGCAATCATTCGACAAGCGGAAGAGGATAAATGGAGTGAGTCCATCACTGGTAAACCAAAAATTGCAGTAATAGGATGAGGTTGTAAATCAATGTTCAATACCGCAGAAATAATATCAAAAATATCTTCCCAATATTTTTTCAAAAGCGGACACGACCAAAACATATGAGTTAAAGACGCTGTCTCAGAATGACATCTGTCACAAATAGGATTTATATAGGAATAAAAACAAGCCAATTTATCCTTGGACATATTAGCCCTGTGCACAACTTTAAACTGTATTAATGAATGTTTAGCACATATAGATGATGTATTAACTAATTGAAGAATTTTATCCCAATTCTCAATAGGGATAATAAGGTTAAGTTCTCTTTCCCAATCATTTTTAGTCTTATAAAAGGGCTCTGAACGTATCTTCATAATTATATTGTAAAGTTTTGATATTAGCCCTTTCTGAAAAGGATTTAGTTCAAACAAATTCTCCAAAATACCTGAAGACACAAAATTTGGAAAAGTAGGAAGTACAGTATTTAAGAAATTCCTAATCTGTAAATATCTAAAAAAATGAAATCTAGGCAAATTATATTTATTAGATAATTGCTCAAAAGACATAAAACAATTATCCAAAAATAAATCGGAAAATCGTAGTAATCCTTTAGTCTTCCAAGCTGAATAAGCTTGGCCGATAATAGAAGGATAAAAAAAACAATTGGATACAATAGGAATATTTAAAACAAACTGAGTCAACCCAAAAAAATTCCGAAATTGAAACCATATACGTAAAGTATGTTTAACTATCGGGTTGTCAATTCGTTTCGGCAATTTAGAAAGAGCAAAGGGAAGAGAAGTCCCTAAAATAGAACCCAATGCAAATCCTTGTACAGATTTAATTTCCAAGTTCACCCAATGAGGGCTAAAAGATATATCCCAATCCTTTAACCAACATATCAAATATCGGATATTAACTGCCCAATAATAAAATCTAAAATTAGGCAATGCCAATCCACCTTCCTTCTTTGCCTTCTGTAAATATATTTTACCTAAGCTAGGATTTTTATTCTGCCATATATATGAGGAATTTTTTGAATCAACATTATCAAAATAAGATTTCGGAATAAAAATTGGTACCGCTTGAAATATATATATAATCTTGGGTAAAATAACCATCTTAATAGCATTAATCCGACCTATCAGAGATAAAGATAGTGGTGACCATTTAGGAAACAAACATTTAATTTGATCAATTAAGGGTAAAAAATTAACCTTAAATAAGTCTTTATAGTTTTTTGTGATTTTAAACCCTAAGTACATAAAAGAGTCATTAACTAATTAAAATTGGAACCTGTCTATTTAAAGGAAACAATTCACTCTTATTAAGATTTAATTTATACCCGGAAAAATCACTAAATTGAGCCAACAATGATAAAACTGCAGGAATGGATTTCTCAGGATCAGAAATAAATAATAATAAATTATCTGCATATAATGATAACTTATATATATCTGTCCCAAGATTAATGCCAAAAATGTTCTGTGATTCTCTGATAGCAATTGCCAAGGGTTCTAAAGCAATATCAAATAATAATGGACTAAGAGGACAGCCTTGTCTAGTACCCCGAAATAAACGAAAAAAGGGAGATCTTAGATTGTTAGTAAGCACCGAGGCTACTGGAGTATGATATATCAGTTTAATCCAGGAAATGAATGTCGGACTAAAATTAAACTTCTCAAGCACATAAAATAAGTATGGCCATTCAACTCTATCAAATGCTTTCTCCGCATCTAATGAAATAACACATTCTGAAGTGCTATGTGAAGGAGTATAAACAATATTCAATAATCTCCTAACATTGAAAAAAGAATAGCGATTTTTAATAAAACCGATTTGATCTTCCGAAATAATTTGGGGTAATACCTTCTCCAGCCTGGATGCCAGTAACTTGGAAAAGATCTTGGAAACTACATTCAATAAAGATATTGGTCTATAGGATGCACAGTCAGTAGGGTCTTTATCTTTCTTCAGTATTAAAGAAATGGAGGTTCTATAAAAAGATTGTGGCAGATTGCCCAATCTCATTGCTTCTTCAAAAACCCTGCATAACCAAGGAGAAAGAGTAGCGGAAAAACATTTAAAAAATTCTACTGTATACCCATCTGAACCTGGTGCTTTCCCAGAATTCATAGAGGAAATAAACCCTTTAATTTCTGCATCCGTAATAGGAGTTTCTAATATTGAAAGATCATCTGATGATAATTTTGGAAAATTCAATTTCCCAAGAAAATCACACATGGTATTACGATCATGAGGGAATTCGGAATGATACAGGAAGGTATAAAAATCTTGAAATGATTTATTTATCTCATCATGGTTAACTGTCAGATCCCCATTCTGCTGACGGATCTTAGTAATTTGACGTTTAACCAAAGCATTCTTCAATTGACTAGCTAACAGTTTACCCAATTTATCACTATGTATATAAAAATCAGCTCTGGTTTTCATTAATTGATTTTCAATCGAAGATGTAAGTAATAAACTATGTTCCGTTTGAAGTTCAACCCTTTGTTTGTAAAGCTCCTTGCTAGGAGTAATCGAATATTTCTTGTCAATCTCTTTAACTTTATCAAAATATAAAAGAGTTTCCATCTTAATACGTTTTCTCAGACCAACAGAATAGGAGATAATCTGTCCATGTATATATGCTTTAAAAGTGTCCCAAAGTGTTCTGCAAGAAATATCCTCCGTGGAATTAGTTGAAAAGAAGAAGTCGATCTGTTCCTTCATAAATTTAATAAAATCCGGATCATGCAATAAGGTAGAGTCAAATCGCCATTGTCTAGCACTAGAAGCTGTATCCGTAAATTTAGTAGAAAGTTTTAATGGAGCATGGTCAGAGATGGCTATAATATCATAATTACAACCAATTACTGATGGAATAAAACAAAAGTAAAAAAAAATCAATTCTCGAATAGGAATGATAAACATGTGAGAAAAATGAAAACTCTTTGTCCTTAGAATGCCGAAATCTCCAAATATCAAAAATTCCATTATCAGTCAAAAAAGAGTTAATACAAGTGGCCGACTTATTAGGTAAAGTCTGAGTAGATATAGATTTGTCCATCAAAGGATTTAAACAACAATTAAAGTCACCACCCATTATTAACTTATATTCATTTAGATTAGGTAAAGAAGTAAATAAGGACTTAAAAAAATCGGGACAATCCACATTTGGAGCATAAACATTAACCATAGCAACCTTTTTGTTAAAAAGTAAGCCAGTAATTAACAAAAATCTACCATTCGTTGGACCATATCATGTTGGACAAATGCAATAGAGGAGTCAATAAAAATTGAAACTCCCTTTACTTTGGCATTCGAATTCGAATGATACTGTTGATCCTTCCAAAACCTAAAAAAGCGATAATTGTCCGCTTTCCTCACATGAGTTTCTTGTACAAAAATAATATGAGCATTAAGCCTTTGGAATACTTTGAAAATCTTTTTCCGTTTAATCGGATGGTTTAAGCCATTAGTATTCCAAGAGACAAAATTAATAGTCTGAGCCATATTTCTGAAATCAACCCCTTGATATATAAAGGGTTAACCAAATTATGAACTCATGCACCCGGAAGAGGAACAAAAATAAGGGGCGGACCCGGAAGTGACGACATAGCGGACATTTTTGTAGTTTGAAATCAGCCCAAAATGAAAAAACTAAAAAAAACTAGTGTAAGAACCATAAGATTTAGAAAAAGACATCCCACCCCCCACTCAAGAAGAAAAAAGTCCATCCCAGCCAGGGATAGGCTGGAAAAAAGGAAAAATGAAACTAACTCTACCCCCATATCAGCAGAAGACAACTCCGTATATAAAGGATAAAAAAAAGATGCACCCAAACTCTAAAGAAATAATAATCACTATACTAAAACCAAACTTCTTAATATAATTAATCGTAAAAAAACCCAAAAAGAATATAATCACTAGTAACTTATAAATCGGGTTAAAAACCCAAATACCAAAAAAACTTTAAACTGTGATAAGAGATGCATTATAGGAAGAAGACGAGAGATAAAAAAAAATGGCGAAATAAAAAAAAAAACCAAAAATATTTTAGAGAAGAAACCGGCATCTTAGTAAAAAAAAATTCACCTTCAAAGGATTAATAATAATAACCAAAGATAAAGTACAGTGGTTGAAGTAAGTAAAATAACAAGATTAGTAAGTAAAAAAAAAACTTTAACTAGAGTATAAAATATAAAGTAAACCTACACCAATAGCCAAAAACAAAATCTGGTTTTGGAAATAAAAACCATCTTGCACGATCAAAATCACTCATTTATTAGGAATGAGAATCCGTAGCAGTAGGGAAGTTCTCATTCAGAAAGCTTCTCGCATCAGAAGTAGAAAGGAAAACTCGTCGTGGAGCATTCGGAGGCGATATTCTGAGCTTCGCAGGGTATAAGAGCGCAGGTTTAAGATTTTTCTCATAACATTCAGACATCAGAGGTTTAAAAAGAAGCCTTGCCTTCATTACTTCTGGACTAAAATCTTCTACTAAACGGAAGCTGTGATCTTGAAATTTGACCATCCCTACACGCCGAGCCACACGAATAAGTTGCTCTTTAACATGCACATAGTGAAATCGGACAATTACAACCGGTGGTTTAGCTGAAGCACTTGTTGATCGATGCATAATTCTGTGAGCGCGATCGAGTAACGGAGGACTGTCTGGAAATACAGAAGGGAACGCATCCTTTAAAAGTTGAGCAAAGTACTTCGAGGGGTCCCCTTGTTCAATACCTTCCGTGAGACCAAGAATGTGTAGGTTCTGTCTTCTGGACCGGTTCTCAAAGTCGACACTCTTGGCTTTAAGTGTTTCCACTTGTTTAATCGCCGAAAGTAAGTTTTACTCCAGTTTTTCAATTATCAAATCTCGCTTCCGAGCATCTTCTTGCAAAGTTACGATTAGAACTTGCTGCTGGTTAACTACTGAATCCGTCTTATCCATATAATCTTGAAAAGCCTTTATATCTTGTTTAAAAATAAGTCGTTGTTCTTCAAATTTTTCATTTAAGACCTCCAATAACATTTCATAAGTCAATTCAGTACGTTTAGGATCAATCTGCTTTTTTCCGTTTCCGTTAGGATTTTTCCCAGTTTCTCGCCCTTTAGATCTAAGAGCCATTTCTCCAAAAATTCACAATAAACTCTTAAAGATAAGTCCAAAAAAGTAGCAAGAATCTTTTGGTGTAGGTAAAAATAAGTTAAATAAGGGTGATCATAGGTTAAAAAAAGTAAAGGTTATGGAGCGAATCTGAAACAGTGCTCACTCCATGAGCGTCTCCTGCTGACCCCATCAGATTTCTGAATGGACCTAGAAATACTAAAAATACCTCCAGTTCAAACCAAAAAGAAAAGCCACACAAATAATTGAAAATGATGCAGCAAGAAAATAAGGTCTTATGGGAAGAAGAAAGCAAAACGACATCTTAAAATGTAAAAAAAGAGAGAGAATATTTCTCCACTGAAAAAAAATCAAACACAAAAACATCTACTAAATAGTTTCAAAAAATAAAGAAAAAAAGCAGAATCCCAAAAGGAAACAGAAAAGTTAATCTAAAAGTACTTTAAAAAATACCTACAATACAAACCAGAAAAGAGAACCCTCACATTCTAACTGACCCAGTCAATCAGCTGGTAAATAGCTTAGAAATTTAAGTAAAAACCAAAATAAAAATAACCCAAGTCAGGCCGTAGTAGAGGAAGTTTGCTGGTCAAAAATTTTTGAGCTTCATTTAATGTCTTGAAGAGAAAACGGGAATTATCAGAGAGAGTGATCCTCAATCGAGCAGAAAAAAAGCAGAGCTGGTTTGAAACCCATTCAAAAAAATTTCGACTTCAGAGATTTAAACACCATTTGTTCCTTCGTAACGTCGGGGCTGAAATTTTCAATGAAGTGGAATTTGAAATCTTTAAATTCAAACATGCCTTTCCGCCGAGCAAAGCGAATCAGATGCTACTTGATATGAACGTAATGAAGACGAATAATTTCTGGCCGTGAATGATTAGATTTTGGACGTAAAGAGCAATGGACAGGGTCGATTAATAGAGGGTCATCCAGGACATCTGTGCCAAACACATCGAATAAAAATTAAGAAAAGAACTTAATAGGATCACCCTCCTCAACATCTTCAGGGAGCCCAATTATCCATGGATTCTGCATTCAAGATCGATTTTCAAGGTCGATAACTTTAGTTTTATAACAATCCTGTTGTTGAGATATCAAAGCTAAATTTTGTTCCAAAGTTTGTGATTATTCGGTGTCTTTGCCGAATGCCTTCATCAAGTTCTGAATTTGTTGCTTGCCGCAGTTCAACTTCACGTTTAAGCGATCTAAAATTATCGACAGTCATTAAAACTCCTTCAAACACGGCAAATTTTTGAGTCAGTGTATCATCTGTAAGTTTCCACATTGCTTCAACCGTTAACGGAGGCTGCTTAGATTGTTTAGAATCACCATCTCTTTTTCCATTCGGATCCGAACCTTTCCTTTTTTTGCTTCTCGTGATCTGGTATTCATTTCCAGTGAATTAAAGTCAAAGTCCAAAAGTATATCAATGACATAAACCTTTTGGTGTAGGTATAAAAGAGAGTAAATAAGGGTGGCTACAGGTAATAAAGGTAAAGGGAATGGAGCAAAGCCCAAATAAACCTCACTCCATGAGCGCCACCAGGAGACTAATCCCTTGAGATGTTCCCACAAGCAATGATCTCCTTTAAGGACTCTTTATCTCGTTATTTTATAAGGAGGGTGTGGAGAGGATGTTTCCTCCGGTGGGGGTATACAGAACTAACAGCCTCAAAATTGAGGGGTGACCCTTTAGAACAGAGGTAAAGAGAAATTTCCTTAGCCAGAGAGTAGTAAACCTGTGGAGTGCTCTACCACAGATTGTGGCGGAGGCCAAGTCCATGTGTATATTTAAGGTGGAAGTTGATCGTTCAGGGCATCAAAGGATATGGCGAGAAGGCAGATGTACGGGGTTGTGGGATCCAGAATCAGCCATGCTTTTTCGATCGGGAGTAGAAGGGCGGCGTGAGAGCTGAATTTCGAAAGAAGGCAGCTTTTTTGGAAACTTCTTGGAGTACAAAAAGGGTGAGACTGCACAGGCGCGTGTGACATAGACAGGACAGCATGCAGAGTTTAAAAAGAAGACCACCCTATACAGCAGGCAGCGGTCGGAGCCGGCAGTGGAGTGTAGGGCGTTGGCTCAACGGGCTTAGGCAGAAACGGGAAGAGGCGAGTGTCAGGCATCGGCTCTTTCTTCCCCTTGGCGAATCGGCCCGGGCAGAAGATGGAACAGCAGGGCTCACACAGCTAGCGGTACAAGCTAACAGTTTAAAAAGTTCGTGTGTTTGGCGAGGTACGTGAGTGAGTAGACTTATTTTTTCCTTGTTTCCTTCCTGTAGAATTAGGTAACATGTCCGCAGGGTTTGTGCTTTGTTCGGGGTGTCAGATGTGGGAATGCTGGGAGTCGTCCCGCCTCCCTGATGGCCACACCTGCGCCAGGTGCAGAGATGCAGCTCCTCAGAGACCGTGTTAGGGATCTGGAGCTGCAGCTTGATGACCTACTGCTTACTAGGGAAAGGGAAGAGGTGATAGACAGGAGCTACAGGGAGGTAGTCATCCCTAGGCTACAGGGGTCAGAAAACTGGGTGACTGTCAGGAGAGGGAAGGGAAATGCCTGGATAGTGGAGAGCACACCTGTGGCTGCCCCCCTCAGCAACAAGTTTATCGTTTTGGATACTGTTGAGCGGGATGACCTGACAGGGAATGGCCACGGTGACTGGGTCTCTGGCACTGAGCCTGGCGCTGTTGTGCAGGAGGGAAGGAGGGAGAAGTGGAATGCAGTAGTCATAGGGGATTCCGTAGTCAGGGGAACAGACAGGAGATTCTGTGAGCCTGATAGAGATACCCGCATGGTGTGTTGCCTCCCAGGTGCCAGGGTACGTGATGTCTCATATCGGGTCCCGAATATTCTGAAGGGAGAGGGCGAGCAGCCAGCTGTCTTGGTACATGTTAGTACCAATGACCTAGATAGAAAAAGGGAGGAGGTCCTGAAGAGAGATTTCTGGGAGTTAGGAAGGAAGCTGAGAAGCAGGTCCTCCAGGGTAGTAATCTCAGGATTGCTAACTGTGCCACGTGCTAGCGAGGGCAAGAATAGCAGGATCAGGCAGATGAATGCGTGGCTGATTGACTGGTGCAGGGGGCAGGGCTTCAGATTTTTGGATCACTGGGATCTCTTCTGGGGGAAGAATGACCTGTTCAAAAAGGATGGGTTACACTTGAACCCAAAGGGGACCAATATCCTGGCGGGAAGGTTCAATAGAGCTATTAGGGAGGATTTAAACTAATTTGGCAGGGTTAGTGGGAACTGGAATGATAGAGCGGAGGAGGGGGAAAACAGAAATAGGTCTATGATAGTGAGCAGTAAGGATGTCAGGAAGGACAGTGAGGTGATGGGGCAAATTTTCCGCCATTGGGATGAGCTGCAGTGCAATAAAGTTGCAGTGCGATCAATGCAAAACGTGCCAGATACTGGACTTAAGTTGTTATACTTCAATGCACGCAGCATAAGGAATAAGGTGGATGAATTTGTCGTACAGTTACAGATTGGCAGGTATGATATTGTGCCCATCACTGAGACGTGGCTAAAGGATGCATGTCTCTGGGAGCTAAACATCCAATGATACACGGTGTTTCGGAAGGATAGGCAGGTAGGTAGAGGGGGTGGCGTGGCTTTAATGGTAAGAGCTGATAGTAAATCTTTAGAAAGAGTTGACATAGGATCGGAAGGTACAGAATCTTTATGGGTTGAGCTAAGAAATCGCAGGGGTAAAAGGACCCTGATGGCAGTTATATACAGGCCTCCAAACAGCTGCAGGGATGTGGACTACAAATTACAAAACGAAATAGAAAGGGCTTGCCAGAAGGGCAGTGTTATGATAATTGTGGGGGATTTTAATATGCCAGTGGTTTGGGAAAATCAGGTCGGCACTGGACCTCAAGAGAGAGAATTTGTAGAATGTCTATGGGATGGCTTTTTAGAACAGCCTGTTGTTGAGCCCACTAGGGGATCGACTGTACTAGATTATGTAATGAACCAGAGGTGATTAGAGAGATGGAGGTGAAGGAACCCTTAGGAGGCAGTGATCACAACATGATTGAGTTCACTGTGAAATTTGAGAAAGAGAAGCCGAAATCCGATGTGTCGGTATTTCAGTGGAGTAAAGGAAATTACAGTGGCATGAGAGAGGAACTGGCCAAGGTTGACTGGAAATGGACATTAACGGGAAGGATGGCAGAGCAGCAGTGGCTGGAGTTTATGTGAGAAGTGAGGAAGGTGCAAGACAGATATATTCCAAAGAAGAAGAAATTTTTGAATGGAAGAAGGATGCAACCGTGGCTGACAAGAGAAGTCAAAGCCAAAGTAAAGGCAAAGGAACGGGCATACAAGGAAGCAAAAATTAGTGGGAAGACAGAGGATTGGTAAGTTTTTAAAAGCCTACAAAAGGAGACTAAGAGGGTCATTAAGAGGGAAAAGATGAACTATGAAAGGAAGCTAGCAAATAATATCAAAGAGGATACTTAAAAGCATTTTCATGTATATGAAGAGTAAAAGACAGGTGAAAGTAGATATAGGACCGATAGAAAATGATGCTAGAGAAATTGTTATGGGAGATAAGGAGATGGCGGAGGAATTGAACGAGTATTTTGCATCAGTCTTCACTGAGGAAGACATCAGCAGTATATTGAACACTCAGTGTTGTCAGGGAAGAGAAATATGCACAATCACAATTATGACAGAGAAAGTACTCAGGAAGCTGAATAGTCTAAGGGTAGATAAATCTCCTGGACCAGATGGAATGCACCCTCGTGTTCTGACGGAAGTAGCAGTGGAGATTGCGGAGGCATTAGCAATGATCTTTCAAAAGTTGATAGATTCTGGCCTGGTTCCGGAGGACTGGAAGGTTGCAAATGTCACTCTGCTATTTAAGAAGGGGGCAAGGAAGCGAAAAGGAAATTATAGACCTGTTAGCTTGACATTGGTGGTTGGGAAATTGTTGGAGTCGATTGTCAAGGAGGAAGTTATGGAGTACCTGGAGGCATATGACAAGATAGGCAGAACTCAGCATGCTTTCCTTAAAGGAAAATCCTGCCTGACAAACATAGTGCAATTTTTTGAGGAAATTACAAGTAGGCTAGACAAGGGAGATGCAGTGGATGTTGTGTATTTGGATTTTCAGAAGGCCTTTGACAAGGTGCTGCACATGAGTCTGCTGACCAAGAGAAGAGCTCATGGAATTACTGGACAGTTACATACGTGGATAGAGTGTTGGCTGATCAGCAGGAAACACGGAGTGGGAATAAAGGGATCCCATTCTGGTTGGTTGCCGGTTACTAGTGGTGTTGCACAAGGGTCCGTGTTAGGGCTGCTTCTTTTTATGTTGTATATCAACAATTTGGATTATGGAATAGATGGCTTTATGGCTAAGTTTGCTGATGATACAAAGATAGGTGTAGGGGCCGGTAGTGCTGAGGAAACAGAGAGTCTGCAGAGAGTTTTGGATAGACTGGGGGAATGGGCAAAGAAGTTGCAAATGAATTATGATGTCGGGAAGTGTACGGTCATGCAGTTTGGTAGAAGAAATAAACGGGCAGACTATTATTTAAATGGGGAGAGAGTTCAAAGTACTGAGATGCAGCGGGACTTGGGAGTCCTCATGCAGGATACCCTTAAGGTTAACCTCCAGGTTGAGTCGGTGGTGAAGAAGGCGAATGCAATGTTGGCATTCATTTCTAGAGGAATAGAGTATAGGAGCAGGGATGTGATGTTGAGGCTCTATATGCACTGGTAAGACCTCACTTGGAGTACTGTGTTCAGTTTTGGGCTCTTAATTTAAGAAAGGATGTGCTGACATTGGGGAGGGTTCAGAGAAGATTCACTAGATTGATTCTGGGAATAAGAGAGTTAACATATGAGGAACGTTTAACCGCTGTTGGACTGTACTACTTGGAGTTTAGAAGAATGAGGGGGGACCTCATCGAAACATTTTGAATGTTGAAAGGCATGGACAGAGTGGATGTGGCAAAGTTGTTTCCCATGGTGGGGGAATCTAGTACGAGAGGGCATGACTTAAGGATTGAAGGGCGCCCATTCAGAACAGAGATGCAAAGAATTTTTTTTAGCCAGAGGGTGGTGAATCTGTGGGATTTGTTGCCATGGGCAGCAATGGAGGGAAAGTCATTGGGTTTATTTAAGGCAGGGATTGATAGGTATCTGAGTAGCCAGGGCATCAAAGGTTATGGTGAGAAGGCGGGGGAATGGGACTAAAGGGGAGATTGGATCAGCTCATGATGAAATGGCAGAGCAGACTCGATGGGCCGAATGGCCGACTTCTGCTCCTTTCTCTTAAGGTCTTATGTAATGGCAGAGCAGACTCAATGGTTGAATGGCCTAATGTCTTGTGGTCTTATGTTTTCATTATTTATTACTATTTATTTCTATTTGCATTTGCACTGTAGTTGCCTTCTGCACTCTTCTTGATCTTTCATTGATCCTGTTCTCGTTACTATTCTATAGATTTGCTGAGTCTACCCACAGGGAAATGAATCTCAGAGTTGTGTTTGGTGATATATGTACTCTGATAATAAAATTTACTTTGATTTTACTTTAAACATTTCCCTCCTACTTAGACAATGATCCTATCATTCCATGTTCCTCACATCCACGTGCCTATTTGCGTGTCTCATAGTGTATTTGCCTCTACCGCCATACCAGGCAGTGTATTTCAACTGTCCACCACTCTCTGAGTAAATACTTACCCCTCATATCCCTTTTGCACCTACCCCTTTTAACCATCAATGCATGCAGTCTGGTATTAGACATTTCAACCCTGGGAAACAGATACTCTCTGTCCACTCTATCTATACCTTTAATAATCTTATAAACCTCTATCTGATTTCCTCTCAGTCACCACTACTCCAGAGAAAACAACCCAAGTTTAGCCAGCCTCTCATGATAGCACATGCCCTCTAAACCAGACAGCATCCTGGTAAACCTCTTCTGCACCTTCTCCAAAACCTCAACATCCTTCCTATAGTGAGGTGACCGAACTGTATGCAATACCCCAGACGTGGCCTATTCAGAGTTTTATAAATTTGCAACACAACCTCTTGACTTTTCATCTCAATGTCTCAACGAACAAAATCAGCATTTTATAAGCCTTCTTAACCACCTTATTGAACTCTGGGCCATTCTGGGAGTTCTGAACTTGGATCCCAAGATCTCTCTGCTGAGCAACATTGTTTAGGATCTTGCCCTTAACATGCCGAACTTTTGATGAGTAACTTTCCTGTAATCTATTGTGTTCTTTTATCCCCATTAATTACAGTGAAGAGATATGTTGCTCTTGCTCCTTGACACAGGCAATAAATAAAATCTACTGTCACTGATTAAATGGACTCTCACATTCAAGGTTATCATCATTCAACAGCATACACGTATCCTGCCAAACAACCTTCCTCCAGACCAAGGTGCAAAACACAGTACAACACAGTACATATAACTCACAACAACACATCCAGTAATATTACCATGAATAACTAATTATAAAACATATTCCAGAAGATTGACAGATAGCATAAGGTGCATTTCAAAGTTCAGAGTAAATTTATTATCAAAGTACAGATATTGACCGTATACAACCCTGAGATTCATTTTCTTGTGGCATACTCAATAAATCTATAGAATAATAACCACAACAGAATCAATGAAAGACCGACCAGTTAGGCCATTCAACCAGAGTGCAGAAGACAACAAACTGTGCAAATACAAAAAGAAGAAATAATAATGATAAATAAATAACAATAAATACCAAGATCATGAGATGAAGAGTCCTTGAAAGTGAGTCCATAGGTTGTGGGAACATTTCAATGATGGGGCGAGTGAAGTTGAGTGAACTTTTCCACTGTGCCGTGCAATAGATTTTTGAGCCGTTTCGCAGACACCCGGTTCACCTGTCCTTTGTGAGGCCGGGAGGAGTCAGTGTACAATGTTTATATGAAGTGTGAGAGTTGCAGCACCTGTTTGAGTATCTGAAGGGGCTGCTGCTCACGTTTTGGTTGTACTTCAGCCCTGTGCTCCTGATATATGGTCACCCAGTACGGAGGGGGTTGGGTCACTCAGAGAATCTACTGGTGGGCTTGTTCCTGGACCTGGCCAAGATGGCCATTCGTGGGTCCAGGCAGTCAAGGGCTCTGCCCGAGCTGAATGCCTGTCCCTCTTCTGGGGTTACCATCATGTAGAGATGGAGCATGTGATCACTATGGGTACAGGGGGGATTTCCTGGGACGGTGGGTCCTCCAGGGAATTGTGTGTTTTGTGGTTAGGAATAACCATATTTTAATTTGAAATTGTGAACAATCTTGCAAATCATTGATACTGTATTTGTGTTTCGTGAATGAATAAAATTTTATAGTTTTGTAAAAAAATAAAATGGGAGCAATGCTCTTTAAAGGCCTTTGTCGCCAGGCTGTCTGCACTCTGTCTACGATTCATTTTTGCCTGGACATTAATTAACCCTTGCCTTGCCATGACTTCCCCTTGCTGATGGAAATAACTTACCCAGCA